>NW_026782653.1:0-257534 GCF_031769215.1 Ylistrum balloti | reverse complement strand
TCTCTGGTATCAACCTGGGAGCTGACACAAGATGACGACGGTTCCTCCTGACCTGTCCTGACGGAGTTTTCAACAGGTACGATCTGTCGTTGACAGCTGAAGACACGGAAGCACTGAAGCCACCACCTGGACCTTTAACCCACACCGTTTCTCCTGGCTCAAGCTTGGGAAAAGATCTTGCCCGACGCGTGAGATCATGGTTTTCTTTCTGAGCTAACCGATCCTTTGTTTCCCTTTCGCGAACTTTGTCTAAATCTGGCCATTGAGGGATAAGGTTACTTGGGTTTTCAGGTAGAGTCATTCGCAGTTTTCGACCCATTAACAGTTCTGCTGGACTGAACCCATTTTTCAGGGGTGTTGCACGGTATGCTAGAAGAGCCCGATAAGGATCCTTCGCGTTCCTCAATACGCGTTTAACCGTTTGAACCGCGCGCTCTGCTTCTCCATTGGCTTGTGGGAAGTGCGGACTACTGGTTTCATGACGAAAGCCATACTCAGCAGCAAACTTCACAAATAATGCACTGGCATACTGTGGCCCATTGTCAGATATTAGAGTCTCGGGTGCCATGACGCGCAAAAATTGACTTGAGGTGGTTCATGATGGCTTCTGATGAAGTAGACTGTAATAACGCGATTTCGACATATCTCGAAAAATAGTCAATCACAAGCAAATAGTTCTTGTTGTTCATATAGAACAAATCAGTGGAACATCCTCTATCTCGGGACCGATTCTAGGCCACCACAGAGAGGTAAAGTGAAGTCACGGGACCAATAAAGTGAAGTGGTGTCCGATAAAGTGTAGTGGGTGAACTTCTTTGTTGAGAATGAAGAGTGGTGCAGTGTTGAGTGGAGATGAAGAAATCCAAACGCTGTTCAGGTTGATGTAAATTTATTGTGTGTAGACATGGAGAGGTGGTACACTCGCATGCCTTCAGGAACCGATTCGACGACTGGCTAGAAACCTAGTCGTATTTATACTAAAATTCGTAGACATTGATAATCTAATATTACATATTTGCTAACAAGAAGTGGATAATACATGAGTTATTTACATGGTCTAATGCACACACATAGTGGTAGATTAGGTGGTTTACGACAAGCTAAGGTTTTGCTGACCTGTCCTGCTAGACGGTATTGGTAAGCTTATGTAATTAACCCGGGAGCGAATGTATACTGGACATGTGTGATAGATTATTAACAGAAAGTATGTTCTGGCTTCTGGACAACACGTCTGACTTATGTCTAGTAGAATACAGTTTTGTTTGGATAGTTTAATTTAACTTAAATATTAACTTTTAATAGTTCATTCGTCCCTTTGTATAAAATTGATTTCAAATTAGTTATAATTTTGACATCATCTATGAAAATATTAATAGTTCCTTACGTCCCTTTGTAATAAAACCATGAATAACCATGAAACTTGCTTGTTAACGATGTACATTTTGATAAAAAACGAAGAGAAGAAAAAAAAATCTAGTGGATAGTAAGGCTTTCGCTCGACTTTGATAAATTTCAATTATCGACAAATGTTTTCATTGTGCTGTGTTACAATTAATTAATGAAAAAATATGTAAATATACTTAGTTACGACGTACCACCGTCTGTTATGCTAAGTCATGACGTCACGCTCACAATAAGGCTATGACTAGTACAATTGATGAGAAAATGAAATAAAATCAGAAAGTTCCTTATCATTAAGTTATTGATATATAAATGTATCGGGAATGTTTCATCCGCATAGAAATATGTATTTGTGTAAATATGTATTTGTGTAAATATGTCTTATGAGTAACAAAGTCTTTCATATGAATATTGTGCGTGTACAACCACGTCACTGACTTTGACTCTGACATAAAATGGTAGAGTTTAAACATTTAAATCCTCGTGTAATATCACGTAGGCGAAACTCTCCAAATAGTATGTGAATAAAAGTTGTGTGAACATGTTGAAAACATAATTGATTTGGAACTCTCTAAGGATAATGATATGTAAAACAGCACAATTTGTAACATTTCAAGATAACATTTCAAAAAAATAAAAAATAGATCATTGAGATCTGATAAAACTAGTAATTGAAAACTTTTGTAAATCATAACGATTAATTATTGTTATTACCCGATTAAGGGATGGTTCCTTATAATTAATAGACATAAATATATAAAATACTGAAGATGTAACATACATAGGTAATGTACGAGGTCAATATAATATTTAGATATAAAAACTTACATGTAATACATGCAATTTTACAATATTTGCAATAGAATAAACATAAAAGTATTGTGTACTAATAAAGAACTGAGAACGAAAGGCAATAATAAATTGATATTACAGTTATTATATGAATAGTACAGTTCGAAATATTAATAAGACAGTTCAATCACTCCACAAGTTGATAGTTCCACACGGCGAAGGTTCCAAATCACAAGTCTTGACGAAGAGGCCAAATAAAAGTAATGTTCATCACATGAGTCTTGTAAATATGAAAATGACGAAAAGTTCTTGGTTGACGTACTACCGTCTAGACGTGATATCTTGCACAAAAAGGCTGAGACAAACGATGAAGAGTTAATGATAAAACAATACAAAGTTCGTCGTTAGAGGTAAAATAATAAATACGATTCTGATCAGGAAACGAAGACTTCTTCTGTCTTTCCGGCATTAAACTGCATCGGATGATTCCTGTCCGTCGAAATATTGTTGAGTTCTACTAGATGTATCGTATGCGATACAGAGAATTACATTTTCGTGTGTGTTAAACCACATCACTAACTCTGTTTCAAACACATTATGGTAGAGTTTAAGAAAACAATGGTCACTCCGTGTTGAATATCACGTAAGGTAAACTCTCCATAGTAGAAAAACTTGTAAAATAAGGATGATGTTGAAAATAGTGTCTCTTTTGACGAGAGGGCAAAATTTAACGACGAAATTTAACGAAAATAAATGTAAATGTCAACATGTTTGATGAATATTTCTACACTGGCTCTTCTTCAATTCTTGGTGGTGGAAGTATGTTTTGTAGGCGTGGATAGAGCTGTGCTGGATACATGGGTGGCATCAACGGCTGTGTTTGTTGTATTTCTGATACATCCGCTGGACTGGAATATTTTGGTTTGTGTCCGTCTTGATCATTTTGGTCAATGGCGTTCGATTTCGTAAATTGACTTTTTGTCTTTTTCCGCAAGAAACATTTGAACCATACACAAAATATACTAAAAAATACTAAAACTAAGCCTAAACACGTGAAAATAGGAATAAAATACTGTTTATAATCCCAAAGATTACTTTCAATTGGTTCAATTTCTGATAGTTGCTGAATTAAAGATTTCATTGGTATTTTTTCCATTGTTTGTAACTTATGTGGAAGAGTAACATTAGAATAGTTTGGAAATTTATCTTGGAATGGCTTCCATAATGAACTAAATGAAATATTTAATACTTGTTGTGTTATAATGATATGATTGTGGCTTTGGGTGTCTGTGATGGTTGTTTGTACCCCTGTGGCGATAGTGTTGTGTAGACTTGTGTGAATTTGTTGCGTAAGAAGTCTGGTGACCAGAGGGATTATGATGGTGTCGGTATGTAGACTGTTGATCTGGGTAAGTGTGATATTGTGATTTGTGACTTGTGGTATGTTTCTGTGGTCGAGTTCCTGTGGAGTGTGAATTTCTGTTGTCATGCGTATAAGGGTTTATGGATCTTACCCGTGTAGCGTCTATTTCTATTGGTTCTTCATCTCTACATGTGTCTGTGTGTGTTGTAAGGAGCTGTGTGTATTTGTGATGGGAATTGTGTATTTTCTATCATGGCACAATCTACAGCTTTAAGTAACTGGATGGCATATTCAGTTGAAGATTGGGTGTGTTGATTTTCTTCCATTATAGATTTAGAAAAAGACATTATAATAAAAGAAACATGTATGTATATATGTATAGATTAATTAGTAAGTAAAAAATGACTTGGGTTCAAATGTTTCTACGGATAAAAAGATAAGAATCAATTCACTTACCTTACGAATGACTGGTGATCGTAGTGAAGCGGTGTCCGAGGTCACGGCGCCAATAAAGTGAAGTCACGGGACCAATAAAGTGAAGTGGTGTCCGATAAAGTGTAGTGGGTGAACTTCTTTGTTGAGAATGAAGAGTGGTGCAGTGTTGAGTGGAGATGAAGAAATCCAAACGCTGTTCAGGTTGATGTAAATTTATTGTGTGTAGACATGGAGAGGTGGTACACTCGCATGCCTTCAGGAACCGATTAGACGACTGGCTAGAAACCTAGTCGTATTTATACTAAAATTCGTAGACATTGATAATCTAATATTACATATTTGCTAACAAGAAGTGGATAATACATGAGTTATTTACATGGTCTAATGCACACACATAGTGGTAGATTAGGTGGTTTACGACAAGCTAAGGTTTTGCTGACCTGTCCTGCTAGACGGTATTGGTAAGCTTATGTAATTAACCCGGGAGCAAATGTATACTGGACATGTGTGATAGATTATTAACAGAAAGTATGTTGTGGCTTCTGGACAACACGTCTGACTTATGTCTAGTAGAATACAGTTTTGGATAGTTTAATTTAACTTACATATTAACTTTTAATAGTTCAGAGGTACGCGCACGCTCACGACATTTTACGATGCCCTGGTGACCTTCATGTATCCTCTGGAGCATATCTGCTCTCAGGCATGTTGGAATAACCAGACGTTTCCCACGCATTAACAAACCACTGTCTTGTGTAATCCCTCCATTTCTTTTCTGTATTGATTTCTTGCTGTTTTCTCATGTTGGCAGCCCCACTGGGTAGCAGTATTTGAGAAACCTCTGGACATCGGGTAGCATTCTTTTACACATCCAGTGGACTTCTGCAGGCTTTGACGCAGTTATTCTTACCGCTCTGAGACGGAACCATTGCTTGCAGTTTGCTTGGGATCTTGTATTTATTTCACAATTTTTCGCTTCCTCCTCTGTAACACACAAATCATCAAACACTTGTTCACATCTAGAGTTCAGCTGCTCTTCATCCGCATTCACATAATTGTCGTCAAACAGTTCTGAAGTACTAAGAGGTATTTCTTGTCAGGGAGGCGGGTCTATACTCCTCAGCATAGCTTGGAAGTAATGACAAAATCGCTGTTTTATTCCTGTTGATTTTAGTTTGTGTATATTGCTGTACAAGTCGCCAAGTTCTTGAGAAGTAGGGGCTGTTACATCTGGGAGTTTCCTTTGTTTTAATGGGGCGGGGGTGTCTCCAGCTTTGTTTTCTTGGTCTTTGCTGACGTGAAGTCTATTTCTTGTATGGTTTTATAATCAGCCTGAAAAATATAAAATGTAGAGAGAATTAATGCATAATTTAAGATTCTATTCATTACATACATGTCTGCATGTGCACTCATCATTGGTAAAAATTGATTACATATATTACCTTATCTATAATTACTGGAATACATATAATCTACAGGAAAAAGTGGATGTATACATGTATTATAGCTAGGTGAGTGAATCGGGGTTCAATGTCCATGCAACATCCTAGGTCATCCGCAGACAGTATAATTGGTACATGATAATGTAGTGTAAAATTTACCTTTTTGATAGCTGAAGGAAGTAGCCAGTAAGATTTCTCTTCAGTTAGTCTTGTTGTTCCTCAGAGTCAAGGTTGCTTCTATAGTAAACAATAGAGCTAATACATGGGAACACTTCTCCTAGTCCTGCCATACATGTGCAGTGTCCACATATCGCACTACCACTCTTCTCCGCTAATAACCATGGCACTAGAACGGATCAGTGGTTCATTGAGAATGGCGCACTCGGGCAGTGAAAACACATCGACCTTTCGATTGTAGCATGTTTACGTCCTGTACCCATCCTACCCCTCAACTCGTCAAAAGTATACATGCTTACGGTGTAAATCAAATATTTGGCGGTGTCCATTTCTTGAATATCAGGATACGCCTCAGTTTTATTTGTCCATTCTTCATTTGTCATCGTGTATGGATCCTTGCCACTGATAAAACGCAATTTTTCATCGTATCTCGCCTTCCAAACATCGTCCAACGTGTCCCTGTACAGAACCTTCACCTTGTCGCCAAGTTTAGAGGAAGTTGATGTCATTATAACAACACAAAAGATTTAAATTTGTCTGGGGCAATGGAGTCGAGATGAACTTTAAACCTTGCCACACAATATGGCTGCTCGGCGCGGAGGATCATGGATAAACCTCGAAACGGAAACCTATCTATAGAGATCATGTCCTAGCGCAGCATGTTGTTCCTCTAGTACAGCAGCGTCAACTGACGTTTCAGCACACACGATATTGTTGTGCTTGAAGATGAAAACCAGTCCGGCGGTCTGGAATCACAATATTGATTGGTCCAGAACGCACTTCATTTTGAGTGGGGTACTCTTGAATTAACGTCAAATTTGAAAGATTTACTTAATGTACACGAATGAAATTCTCGTAGATGACAGTGGTCAGCTATCTTCCAGTTACACCGTAATTACATTCTAAAACCCTTTTCTATTTCCCGTAGTTGACCTGGAAATTCCTAATTGCGTTTCTTTTTCCTCTCAGTATATATAAGCAAATAGATGACCAGACCACACTGTGTGGCTGGATTTCAAAGAGTATGAAAAGGGTGGTGATGTCTGTGTGGTGTAGTCCTGTTTGTCCCAAGAGTGGTAAAACAGGTAAAAAATAATTTGGGACAAACATGAATTGTGTATATAAGCCAGTAATGGCAAAGAAAACAACAGGTAATTATGATCATTAGACATTTTATTTGAAATACAGGTACCAGGTGAATAAGTCATTACAAGCATAGCACAAATTACTCAACACTTACACATCCATTGCACTATTTGTTACTTTAAAATGGTCATAATAAGCACTGAAAGATATTTGTTTTAAATCAAATAGCATGTATATTTTAGCCTATATAAGTTATATAATAGCCTATATAAGTTATATAATATTGACAATAACTATGTTTTAAACCATATTGATATATTATAACAACACATTTACAAGATATATACAAATAGTATTTCTGTTCCATATTGTTTCCAATTAATAAAAAATCTTAGCACTAATGTCACTTTAAGAAGAGGCAGCTTTATAAACACTAATACACTATTTTTTGTTACTGTAAAATGGTTCCAATAAGCACTGTTCTCTTTGTACACTATAAGGTGATTCCATTTTGTATCACACTTGAACACTACAAGATAATTCCATTTAGCACGAAGATACATTAAACACTGTAAGATGGTCCATTAAACACTTTAAGATAGTTCTAAGAATAACACTGTTGGATATATTCACAGTTTTATCACTCCATATGCAATAGATATGTGGCTCTGTCTCCATAATTGATGAAGTTGATCTCGTCGTTCTGTAGGAGAGTCTTCAATTGGATCAGGCGTCATCCAGGTTCCGATAGCGTCGTCTCTTTGGCACAGGTAAACCTCCAGCAGCACGTTGAATCCGGTTGATGTCATTGGCAGCTTGGATGTCTTTCAGTACACGGATGAACAGATAGATGTTTGGGTGCGCATGTGGAATCCTCTTCTTGAGTTTGCTGTGCCATCCTTCAAGATTGTTGGTAGTCCTCGGCCCATCGTTGTCGAAGTGGTTCCAAACATGTCGGTCTCCTTCTATCCATTGGGTTGTGACATAGTCGGTGAATGGTGTTGTGTCCACTTGTAGGTCGACATCTTCAAGGTCATCCATTGCGTTGAACCAGTAGTCCTCAATGCGTTGTGGAGGTATAAGTGGGAGAACAGCTGCACGTCTAACAAGTCTGTGGATATCCTCGTTGTCTCTATAGTAGGTCTGGAGTCCGAGTTGTTGCGTCTTTCTCCAAATGCACTGCGTGAAGTGGAAGAAGCACCCTTTCACTGTAATTCCCTGGAATATGGATTTGGCGGCGTTCTGGGCGGCAGATTCAAAGTCCATGAATATCACTCGGGTTCAGTTGAAGTTGTTCTTCCATTGTAGACTTCAGCTTCTCCAAGAATCTGGTGTAGGTGAGATGTGACTTCCCTGGTAAGAGTGTAAATACAAGTGGGTACATCTGGTTGTCTATCATGGCATGGTTGGTGTATAGTTGACTGAAGAACCTCGGACAAGTGTAGAATGTTCCGTCGCAATACAGAGTGGTAGCTGTTGACAGGATCTCTAGGTTACTGGTAGTGGCAAAGGCTAAAATCCTCGTGTTGTCTCTGTTGTCATCGAATAGTACAAACTGGTCCCCTGTGTTGGTGAGCGTCCATTCGTTCTCTAGTGTGATATCTGCCACTGAAGTCGGTAGTTTGGGTAGTAGCTTCGCTCTGCTGTGGTAGAGGGATGTCTTGCAGGAGGGATAGGTTGGTATCTGTTCCACCATTTGTCGTTTGTCATCTGTCCAATCTAATGTCTGTAAGTGGGCGATTTCTTCGTCGTAGATGGCAGGTACGGCTTTAAGTTCTTCTCTGCATCTCTTCTTTATACTATTCATGACCTTCTTTACTTCTACTTGAAATCGGTTGGGTTAGTGGTTGTGCTGGTGGCCCATCTTCACTGGAATGTCATCTCTGGTGTTGATGGTTGCTGGACAGTCTCTAATGCAGCATCTCCAATAGGTTGTATCTCGGTAGTTGTTCTTTACCATATAACTAAATCCGGCTTGATGTAGAGTCCGACCACGACGCTTGTTGGTTGTGAATTCAACTTGAACTTGGTAGTTTGCCATAGTTGCAACGATAATGTCCATTTCCAACTCTTGTGATATATATGTACTTCCGTTAAGCTTGGGTATTCACTATTTCCACTCAGCAGGATCACATGTAGCTTGGGTATTCATCTCAAACTCAGTTTGGTGTTAACTGTTCACATTCAAATCTATCATAGTTGTTCTCTTAATTACTCATTTAAAAACCTTAATTGTCTTAATTGGTTTTTATGAGATCCATGATATGTATTTTCTTAATTAATCATTAAAATAGATTAATTATGAGTTTGAGTTCAGAATAAGTTTCTATAAAATAATGATCACAAACCCATTTAATAGTACGATAATTTCAAATGAAATGTTTAAGAGAAAACAAAATGCTTAAAATAATATTATATATCTATTTGTTTATTTTTTTTTCAAACTGAAATACACACACATATATGTACACATTTTTACAAAATACCACATACTAATTTACCGGTATGAATTTTGGGACAACTTCCCTCACCTGTTAAAACAACACTGCAGTACGTTACTGTTATAACAACACACAGGATTTCGGGACAAACAGGATTTATAAATTTTCAGTTTTGGGACAAACAGGATTAAACCGTCTGTGTGAGGGTTGCTGGACAATAGTGTGTGCATGCAAGGTCCATTTAGTGTAATTGACAGATGAAATCTGGAACCTTAGACATTGAGATTGGACATCAAAAAAGGCTTTATTCAGATAGGTTAGTCCCACATCTTCCATATACAACTGACCAATAGGATAAGATAATTAAGCTTGTGTAGGAATGAAAGGAGAAGACATGTATTACATGAGATAGATAGAATAGAGTTTTTTTAGGCAGTTTTGAGGTTGAGATTAGAGAGATCGAGAGAAGCCCGGACACATCAGAAAAATGAGAGAGAGACCAGGAGGAGAGAGATACAACATTGCTGTACAATGATGGGGCTACAAATAAAAACGAAGTGGAACTGTTTATCCGTATACTTATTCGTATGTTGATTCCCCAGTGATACATCAAACAAGAACAATGTAGAGCACACAGTCTCATATGGGAGCAATGCACTCACCAGCCGGTGATTGCTTTTCTGGCACCTCATTTACTACATCATTCTTACAGATTGAGGTTACAATGGCAATAGGTTGCTTGGCTTTTAGCCTAATAAATAAATTGGTTGGGTTCAAAACCTGGTATATAATGCATCATGGAGGACTACTGCACGTGGTTGGCCATCTTGAAACTACTTTATTACATGTTAACACAACACATATTCCTACGCGTGGCGTGACTAATACACCACTCATATATGAATACTGCATATGACGTATACAATTTTATTGTTTTCAATTTCTAAGACACTTCGGGCTCCTATTACCTTATATCTAGATGAAAGACTGAAGACTGGTCCTAACAACTTGAGCCCTTTTTCCTTCTTTTTGGTTTCCACTGGCACCATTGCAACCAACCTAGGAGCTATTTGTATATTACAAACCAATCTAGCCAAGCTACTATTCCCACAGTATATCTTTGCTTCATTATTTTTAAAAAAATTCAGTGCCAAGAATCACTTGAGAAGCTTAACCTCTCCACCACCTGAAAAGTTTCTCCAGATGCCCTATGGAGATGGGGATTGTCAACTTTACTGAGATCCCAATATCGCCACCGTTAGCGCTATACAAGCATTTCGAATCTGACTTTTCTATTCCAAACTTCTTTCCCAGATTGGCTGTCTCGTATATTTTTCTATTGATACATGAAATACCTTGTTCTCCTTTATCTACTAGTGCTACATAAGTCTTGTGCCCAATCCTAACCTGTATCTGATAATCATTTACATCTGATTTTATTTCCTTACTGTTCTGTTTAACCTTTCTCCCATTTTCCTTAACATCATATAGCTCACTGTTGTTGTGCCCGTCTTTACCTTTAAAAGACAGGCACGTACCCCTATTTACTTTGACTTTGCCTAATCTTAACCCTATTCAAAGATCTACATATTGGCTTGATATGGACCTTTGTGCCACAGTGGTATAACACTGCATTGCAGTACCGACGTTTGTGTGCCTCATGGTGGTACTTACCACAATGATCGCATGGTCTTGATCTTTGTCCGTTATTGTTTCTGTCCGAACGCCTCACACTATTGATGTTTTTTAACATCTTGAGTTTCTGCTTGCTGGTTTCACACTTCTTCGTTTATAGTATTAGTTCTTGTTGCAAGTCTTGGATTGTTCCAAACACCTCTGTATTGTGCTCTGAATGTCCATTTGACTGAGCCATTGCCCCAAACTTTATTAGGTCCTCAATGTTTTTCGTCTCCTTCCCGAGAACAAACATTTTCTCTCTTTCGTCCAACCATTAATCAGAATATCAAAAAAATCTTTTTCAGTTCTATCTAGCTCACCCCCTCGGGCCTGCACTAACTCCACGTACTCCTGAATTTCCATACCAGTTTGACGCGAGTCTAGAAACTCTCACTCGACATGGTCTGTCAAGCTCACGAGGGAAAAATTGGTCTTTAAACTTTTGCAGCAGTTGTTGGAAGTCGTCTTGTACTTCTTGTGGCAGTGTATAGCCATTTCTCTGCTCTCCCTTCTAGAAGTAGAGAAAACTGCATGACCTCATTCTTCCATTTTCCTATATTAGTAACTTTTTCAAACTTTGCCAGCCAGATCTTGGCACAAACTTGGCCATCAAACTTCTCAAATATTGCTAGACTCTTTTGCTGCCATTTTTCTGCCTGTTGGAATTACAGAGTCCACAAATGATCATTTCATTGTCTCTCCTTTATACTTTCCTCAAAGGTTTCCATACCAGGGTGTAGGTGTTTACGCCTGGTACCCAGATTCTCCACAAATATGTGACAGTGTGCTGTACATTGTTCTAGTTTGATGTGCCACTGGGGAATCAACATGCGGATGTCAGATATACAGTTCCACTTCGTTTTTATTTGTAGCTTCCTTTTTTGTATCTCTCTCCTCCTGATCTCTCGATCTCTCTAATCTCAAACTCAAAATTGCCTAAAAAAATTCTATCTATCTCATCTAATATATAAAGGCAGTCTCCTGTCTTTCCAACACAAGCTCAATTCTCTTATCCTATTGGTCAGTTGTAAATGGAAGAGGCCGGACAGGTCAGTTGTATATGGAAGAGGTGGGACTAACCTATCTGAATGTAACCCTGGTAAAATACTAGCCGACTAGAGAGAACTATTTAGCTCGATTGGTTGGGCATCAGACTAGTAAGGCAGGGGTTCCGGGTTCGATTCCTATTGGAGGCATTGAAATAAATTATGGCCTCTGTTACATTTTACATTCTTTGTAGATTGGTCAACTGTCCGGTGTCCAGTCGAGTCAACAACATATAAGACACGCCCACAGACATTTATGAAACGGGACATACACAAAGCTATATAGCGCTGTATGCGACGTCACTTGTAGCTACACACCTTGGTATATACTGTATCCGTGCATACATATACATATAACCACGCTACACCACTGTTGAAGCTGCTACCCAATACAAATGATTGGTGACGCGTTTAATCCAGCTTGACAGCTCCCCACAATCCTTCTCCTTCGACAAGGCCAGTACTTTTTTTCTTCCGTCCTAGAAAAATAAGTTTATACAGAAAATAGTATTGCAGGTCATATCTTCATAACTAGGTACTTGGTTGGACACACGTCTCATAACAAATTTTAATGACAATTGAATCTGATCAGCCAAAGGGAAGTTCCTTCTAGCTATGCCCAAGCTAGGGGTACATATATAATATCGTTATGGGTATTCATTATGACTTTAGGATATGGAGATTTGGATTATGGAAATATATATTTACAATCTCGGATTCATTACTAAAGCTTCTTTATTAGCTAGCCACCCAAATTACCTTTAGCTACATGCCACACACCCACACAGTGTTTTGAGTCTGTCAGGTTTTCCCTCACCCATTTTCTGATTTGCACGTGATGATCAGTCACAATGGTGTGGATGTCAGTGTGGTGGTTTTGAAGGAAAGCAATGCTGCGGGAAAGTCCCTCCTTCTCCATGTGGCAGCTGCTTTTGACTTCGTTACTCAAAAAATAAAGCATTTCATTTTATCAACTGTATATTATTATTATATCATTAATTTAGTGCACAACCATTGGAAACAAGTTCTTGTGGTATTTTGGGTTTAGATATTTACCTGTACTAGCTGTACGTCTATGACCTTTTCTTTGGCAATTACTCGGTCATGGATTTAGACAATCTTGGCTGAATGGCCAGGTGTGTCGCATCGTCCATCACCACCTACACATAGAGGTTGTCTGTTACTTTGAAATTCCTTTATATATATCCTTTGCCGTTCTTCCCATAGGTCAATAATTGCTGGCTGTAGATAGTTCCTCTGGTGCTTCATGAAAGTATCCATGGAAGTAGACGGTGTGTTCATTAAGTCCGGTATCAGTGTCTTGCCAGGAAGAGCACCAGAAAAAAGAATTCCACAGGACAATTTCAAGTTCCCTAAAGGAATACTTCATACTAGTGGCTGACTTTTCCAGACTTTGTTCCTTCCACAAACACCACAGTCCTGCTCTACTTTAATGAGAGTCGCAACAACATGTTTAATAACTCCAAGTGAAGGAGAAGAACATTGCTGACAAATTTGGAAAAGGTTCATTAGAGCGCTTTTACTGACAAGAAATAGTCTTTCTTCTCCTGCGGTCCTGCAAAAAATCAACAAAAGTGTGTCGTAAATATCCTTATATATTTTAGTCATCATTGAAAGTACGAGACTCAATACTTCACCAAGATATATCTATATACCAAAATTGAAGTTGTGATGCAGTTTGAAATAGTGAGAGGAGATAGAACTCTATGACAACCTTGTCTAGAAGGTCAACCTGAAGGTCATACCTTCAACTTGACCTCCTCAAGTTGCACCAATAAGCAAAGCAAAAAGTTCTATTATGAAAACAAGTGTGCAAAATAAAGTCCAAACCAGTGACCAGTTGGGAACTAATAATAAAGGCTACATACTTTTCTAATAAAGGCTGCATATTTTTTTTCTATCTTGAATAAACAGCTGATTATTTTACTGTAACATGATTTAATGTAAAAATAATTTAGTGTATCATAACTATCAGAACAGTATTCATATTTCCTTTTCTTAGCAGAATTTGATTTATGAGACTTAATAACATTGATTGAATGTGCTATTTGTGTCGCAGAAGTAAATCAAACCTGTGCTAAAACCGTACCTGTTCTCATCATCAAAACACTCCGAGTCTGCCTCTGATTTAGAATCTGAGTCTAAGGGTTAGTAATCAGAGTCTTCCTTTCTGTCATCTCTGTATATATATTCTGATTATGCAAATGATTGGTCAAGGTCAGCCAATGCCACTGTGGTGTTTGGTGTTTCCTTGCTTGGCCTCAGAATGTTGCATTGGATCTCCACATTTTTCATTTTGGGCTTCTGAGGAAATGTTGACATCCTACACAATACAAAATTAACAAAAATTAAATGCATGTCTAAACATACGATCATACTTTATTTTCTTATGTATAATTTAATATGAATTAGACTTTGTGGTGTCATTATCCCAAATGAATTCCCTCTAGGTAATAAATATCAAAATGGAAATAAACTTATTAGGCAATATTTCATCCAAATTTATAGTATTTTCAAGTTGCATAACTTGTTTCATAATTGTTGTAAAATAAATGAAGTTTGTTTAAATATGAATCATCATCAGACTCCTTCTTATTGTAAAGATACTACCCCTTACAACAAACATACCTTTTCATTTGAAAACGGTGTGACCTGGATACGAACAGTCCAGGAATTTGTTTTTTTCCATGACAACTGTGTTGCCGGTGTTCTGGTAGTAACGCTGGCATTTCTTACTGTAGGTGTATGAAAGGAATTATCACATATTTTATGCTTTAATTGGAGACATAAATTTTCTTTTTATAAATCTAACACTTTTAACAAAATATGTTCATTGCTTTGTACCATTACCCATTTCTTTATCAATACCATTTTCGTGTACCTTATCATTGTAACTGTGCGTGTAAACTATTAATAGCATCATTATATATATAAAAAAAATCGCACATAATGTACTGTCATTACACTTATTCTACGATTTCACAACATATAAAACAAGTCGTCTGCTGAGCGAAACTGCTTGAGCTCGAGTACGGAAAAATAACCACTTCATGCACTTGACTTGCGATGGTACAGCAACAAAAAACATGCTACAACCTAACGAAACTACACATTCACTTCAAGATAGTATACAACTGCAATGCGCGACTACGATTTACAACTTTTCCAAATAAACGCAACGTTATACATTTAACTATCTTCAACACAGAAGAGTTCTAATAAAAAAAACAAGAAAGATACACTACAATTCATCCTCATAGGACCGTTCTCCACCATCCACCCTGGGGTGCTCAAACGTGGAGAAGCGTGGAGGTCGATGCAAGCCTAGATCCGTTTATGGACGACCTCCACGCTCCAGCGGCACGTTCCCTTCTCCACCGTGGCGTCATAACATATATCTAAGTTCCTTTTACGATTCAGGGTATGTGAACGAAGTCTAGTGCAAAGGGAAATTACTCTGTAAAGCCTATGCGTACGGCAACGAAATGGCTACTTACCGAGTTACATGTACTGCCCTATTTTTTTTATTTCGGTCGACAACCGCCACAATATGCTGTCAATGTAATAGTTTAAAACATGCATCCATCTCGTTCATAAAGAATTTTATATAGCAAACATAAGTATTAATTTTATGACACAAATAAGACGAGGTCAAGCTGAAATAATTATCGGCTGATATGCCTTTTGCATTTCTGAAGGTGCATCGGCATATAAGAAAAATTGGCAATTTGATCTAATAACATCGGGTTTGAAACTTTGTAAGCTGTGCGCATGCTTGCACTACAAAAAACATCCCAGCTTGAGTATTTTTTTCTAGTATCTGCATGGGCAGGTTTTCTTTGTGTGCGTAATATTAGGCCGATTTCCAATTCTAATAGTCGACACTGAGACAGCGGCGATTTTGTGGGCAAATTGCAGGGAAATATGGACAATCTAATGTAAACGAAAGCATGTTTAGTTACTCTCGTATATAAGCTTTCATATGTAAAATTGCCGTGTGGAAAGCTGCATGGTCATCTTCAAAAACAAAACTAAAATGGGGATCTTAATGTCTAGAGAAAAGTTTAATTTGAAAGTGAATTAGGCTTAATGAAGCAGATAAAATTGAAAGTTGTAAGCTGCTTTAGATTGTTACAGAAGTGAAATTGGACCTTAATAGCATTTGGACATTTTAAATGTGAAGAAACAATATGAATTCAAACACAAGCAGTAGTAAATGTATTCTAGGTGACGGGAATTGTGCCATAATATGACATAATTTTGGAGGTGTAAAGGTTACAGGAACTGCATTTTGATCCACGAAAACATGTATTATCATACACATCATCATTAAACATGTATGTATTATTATACACATCATCCTCATACACATCATCATTAAACATGTATTATCATACACATCATCATTAAACATGTATTATCATACACATCATCACTTACATGTATTATCATACACATCATCCTAATACACATATATATCATCATTAGCATGCATCATCATCATCATCATCATCTACGGATTTGTCAAATTGTGAGTGTTCATCATATATCTAATGTACAGCATAAATAATCAACTTTTTTTATATTTATTTTATTTTTTGCATTTTTTCATTGTATGTACACAAAGAAGTTCACACACACACGCCCTTACATACATACATACATATAAGAAAAAAGGAGAGAAGAGACAGATTATGATAGAAAATGGTTAGATAGAAGAGAGAAAGAAGGCAGATGGCTAGAGAGAGGAAGAGAGAAAGAAAGCAGATAGGGAAGGAAACAGGAAGGAATTCAAGACTTAAATAAAACTA
This sequence comes from Ylistrum balloti, assembly GCF_031769215.1. Classification (NCBI taxonomy): domain Eukaryota; kingdom Metazoa; phylum Mollusca; class Bivalvia; order Pectinida; family Pectinidae; genus Ylistrum; species Ylistrum balloti. The sequence continues at coordinate 240,842 of NW_026782653.1, read as the reverse complement.
TATAAGGCAGATGGTGATTTTAAATAATTTAACAAACTGAAAATTTGTTGGTACAGATGATGGCCATTGTCAGGGACTGGTAACCATATCAGGTTTATTGATTCATATTCAAAATTAAGTATTGAGTATCTTAATTATGTTTGAGTAAAAAAATCATATATCGATATAGTAACAGAGTGGTAGTAATATTAGTCGTTCATGATTTTTATAAATTTCTCCCATTTTTTCCACCCTAGTGCAAATTTGTCTTTAACCCTTTCCCCTTTAGTATACGTGATATATTTTTGAACCTTATAATAATCATGGATGGCACAGGTTAGAGCATTAATGCTGAGGGACTTATGTAAACATCTAGTTCTGTAAATATATTGTTTTATGAGTAAAATGATTTGGTTATCAACACTATATATTAGGTTGGTCCCATTATCTATCTTGCCAAAAAGTATTGTTTGTTTGTTAACAGTAAAAGGAATATATAAAGCATCTAGTAATCAATCTAGACTTTGCAAAAGATTCTGGACTTCATCACATTCCCAAAACAGGTGTACAATTGTTTCTGTCTCAGCATTACAGAGAGTACATAAAGGACTATCTAATATCCTTACTTTAAAAAGAAATGAGTTTGTAGTTAAGATGTTGTGGGAAATTCTAAACTGTAGCCATTGAAATTTGGAACTTTTAGTGACTTGAAAAGGTAATGTATATATAGCTAGCCAGTCATCATTTGTGAAATCAAAATGTTCCCCCCACTTTTCCCTTCCCTTGGACACAAGTGATTTAATATTGTTAAGTATTCCATAAAATCTCTTTGAACCTTTATTGATATCTAAAAAAATAGATATGTGGACTGGTAGAGTAGGACGTATAAATTTATACTCAACAATATTATAATTCTGCAAGCTTTTCCTTATTGCTGAAATTATTGCATAATATTTCAAAAAATCAGTGTTTATGTTAAATTTCTGAATAAATTCCTCATATGAAAACAAAGTGTTATTACTAAAATCCTTAACAAAATCACCAATTAGATAAACACCTTTTTCATACCAGTGTGGGTAGAAGATTGTTTTACCTCCAATGGTAATATTACAATTATACCATACAGGTGTTAGCAAGAGTGATTTCCCTTTGATTGTTTTCATATTTTCTGAATTTTCTAATCTCCCCCAAGCTTTTAATACATCTTTCCAAAACAAATTATCACATATATCTGTACTTACCTGAATAAAAGTGCCTCCAATATCTGAAAGCCTATTAATGTTTACGGATTTTTTTTTTGTAATTGTTTTATTTTTCAAGAGCACAACACAATCAAAGAACAAACATAACAATATATCAGATGGATTTGATTATCACTCATCATCACCTATTTGAGAAAAACACACGTCATCATCAGCATTCTCATCACTCTCGATCACACTTAAGCTCATATAATCATCATCATCATCATCATCATCATCATCATCATTTCCACTCAACACCACCATCATCATACATACATACTTTACACCTCATCACTATCATCATTCATAATCCATCATCATCATACACACCTAATATTGTCATTCATCCAAGCCTTACACCATCAGCATATTCTTCATTTTCATTGTGTGTGTCCTATTTTTTTTTTTTTTCTTTTTTTTTAAAAGAAAAAGAGAGGGTAAACAAATAAATAAATAAAGAGAGAGGGAAAGAGAGAGACAGACAGGATAAAAGTCAATAAAAGGAAAGACAAAGATAAAGATATGGGTCATTCCAAGCTAAAGTGTCATGTCTACCGGACAAATTCATAAATTTTAAATATGATCTTTGGCCTGAACTTGGAAGTTATGGTGAACAATAAGCCATTTTCAAATACATTTTCACATGTGAAAAGATAGTTTAGTCTCCAAATTTTCCATAAAAACATTTTTTGATGAGGGATACAGCTGTTGCGTATGTTACTTTGACATTTTTCAAATTGTGTTTTTCTACATTAAGAAGCATAATGTCAGTGTCCATCTACATTTAAAATATGTATGTTGTGTCATTCATTGATTTTCTGAAAAGAAAAGTAAATAATGTTCAAGTATTGTCGAGCAGTAGGCTAAAGTTTCTACTGTTGCGGACGTCACCTTGAATTCATGTCATGTTGTTTTTGTTTTAGTTAGTTTTTGACCATTTAAGGTTTGAAGATGTCAACAAAACAACTGAAATTGTTTAATTAATATAGCATCAATAGAAATTAGGACTCAACACAAGTTTTTGTCTTTTTTCCCCCTTTTTTTTGTTGCGGACGTTTATTTGACAAATTGACATTTCTAGACGTCATAAAACGTCCGCAACATTATTGAGAAATAATTCTGTTGCGGACATTACCTCGAGTTCATGTCATATTGTTTTTGTCTGTTAGTTTTTGACAAATCAAGTTTGAAGATATCAATGTACAACAACTGAAATTGTTTAATTAATATAGAATCAATAGAAATTAGGACTCCAAACAAGTTTTTAAGTGGGTTTCCCATTTTTTTTGTTGCGGACGTTTATTTGACAAATTGACAACTCTAGATGTGAGAGTGGAGATGCTTACCATACTGGAGCGCCTGATCTCATCTCCACATAGTGGTTCATGTTTTCTATAAATCACTTTATTTGGTCATGTCCATAGACTTCAAATACCACTACGGTAGCTCAGTCGGTAGAGTGCTCGCTTCGTATGTGGGAGGTGCGGGGTTCGATTCCGGCCGGGTCAGACCAAAGACTTGAAAAGTGGTAGTGACTGTTCTTTCACCAAGCACTTGGCATTTAGAAATGAAAGTCATGGATCCTTCGGATTAGATCTTAAAAAAACGATGTCCCGTGTCACGGTAGACGTGGCATGCTAAAGAACCCTCACTGCACATTGCCCTAAGCGCACTGCAAAGGTATAAATTTTTGTCACTTCACCTATAGCTGGTGACGTCTCGATATAAGTGGAATATTCTTGACTGGGACGTAAAACCCCATTCAATCAATCAATCAATCCATAGACCTTCTTTTACTTACAGAGCCTGATATCACAACCACTTTTAGGCAACTGTTGGAGGTCCATACTATCCAGTCAATTTCATGGCTTTTGATTCTTGATTTTTTACTTGTGTCAATAAGTATAGATAATAAGATTTACCAATCCAAAACAATCAACAAAAAACAAAACAGTTGTAAACATTTAGAATGAATTATTTAAACTTTTTGGAATATATCCCAATACATTTCAATCAATTTCAGCGTGCAAACTGTGCATCGCATTTATGTGGTTTATCTCCTGTATCTTATCAACTGTTTACCACACACATCACATTTATGTGGTTTATCTCCTGTATCTTATAAACTGGGGCACTGGTCTACTGGTCTTTCATATCTGAAAGAAAAAGATTAGAAATAAATAATAAAAATAGAAAGATTAGGAAACTGTAGAATTTACCTGAACCATCTGCAAACCAGACCCATTTCAAAAGCTTATCTCCAGTGTATTGGAAATGTTCATCTATTTAGTCGCTGGAATATTCAATGTGTACAGAGTGCTTTTCATGTAGCAAATTTAATTACCATCTATATATTTCCCTGATGAAAAAGCCAGAAACTGATTGGGAATGGATGTTAAACAAGGAATTGGTACATGATGTGATGCAGATTTTGTGGCTGTCAGCCTTTTTAATTTTCACATTGTTAATGTATCAATGTTCAAGTTTTCAACAATGGCAATTAATATAAGAAGTTGAGAAGAACTATAGTTACCTTTAAATGAGTAGAATAGCCTTGACCCTATTAATTTTATATCTGGAATTGATAAAAGGCCTATGATATCTTCCTCCAACACAGTGTGGCAAACGCTACCTTCCATCCATAATCTTCCATGGCATGGAGTGAAGAACTTAATAAAAGGCCAATCTGTAACCTGTTAAAAACAAGAATATTTTATCGGTATGAGTAAATAGACCATTTGGACAACCTGGATGTATATTTATTTTGCAGCACCAAGCAAAGATGTTAGGGGTTTCACAATTTTGCAATACTGATACTAAAATAAACCATTTGATTATCAATTTTGACATTTTTGCTTATTTATCCGTAGTTCTAACCATTTCACTAATATGGAAATAAAATGTGTATATATTTTAATAATTCACCGATGTTAACTCGTGTTGATTAAAAAATTTACAACAATCAACTTCCAAAGAAAAGTTAATATCCACAGTCAGGAGTTTTATAATCAGTGGTCCCTATATGTGTTATCGTGTGTTGTTCTTTCTCTTGTTTTTGTTGTGTTGTATTATCGGTGGCTCTGGCTGTTTTCAAGTACAATTATTTCAGCTATAACTTTCCTTTTCATTTTAGAAAAGGGCATCTAAGAAAATTATACATTAATACATATCAATACATTATTTTTACAATCAAAACATATAAAATAACAAAACTGTCAAAACTTCATACATTTAAAAATAACAAAACTTTCAAAACTGCAAAAACAAAAAATTAAAATAACATGAATTGTCAAGAAACTGAATATTTTCAAAACAAAGAAACTTCCAAAAATAAGCTTACAACTCCTGGGTATTTATTTATTCCATGCGCAACAAGGACATAATCTCCAACTTTGTAATTTTTTCTACAAAAATTGAAATTGAGTTATTAATACTTTCTCCAGTTATAAGTGGGATGGTTAGGGCCCTACAAAAGTACTTAAACCACACCACTGGACACCATTTTTCCATAATGTCCGGTGCCTGTCCACAGTCAGGAATTTTGTAATCAGTGGTCCCTATATGTGTTATCGTGTGTTGTTCTTTTTTTTGTTTTTGTTGTGTTGTGTTATTGGTGGCTCTGGCTGTTTTCAAGTACAATTATTTCAGCTACAACTTTCCTTTTCCTTTTTGGAAAAGAGCATGTAAGAAAATTATACATTAATACATAACAATACATTATTTTTACAATCAAAACAATTAATTTTTCTCCAGTTATATATAAATAACTGCTAAAGAACAAAGAAAGGTCTGACAATGTATAATCTATACTCCGATTTGGATTATGCATCTAAGTTTTTAAATCACTTTTAAATAGATTAAACTGTTAACACTTTCAACAATCAGATTTGAAAGAAGTGCATACCTTTGAGTACAAGCTTCCTCAGCCGTCTGTTTTGCAGTAAGTTCATTATTCATGTTGTTTCTACAATTAAACAGTAAGTGATTAAAACAAAAGTTATAGTGTTAGCAATTTCAACAAATTAGGCATTGTTACAACTGGAAATAGTATGAGGATATATACTTCTCTGAAATATCAATAAGGCAAGATAGTTTGTATAATCTCTTGTTTGCAGAAACCACAGTTTGTGTAATTACTTGTTTTTCTAGGTATGGACATTGTTTGCTGTTGATGGATATTGAAGAACTGATTAATTTCTTCTAAATGTCAATTAAAATAGGAGGTTCACATCATGGATGTGTGCCAAATGCCTGGTTAAACTGTTAAATTTAGTTTGGGAAATGTACATAGGAGTTACAGATTAAACAAACTATGCACCCTTCAGATGCCGAGATGACCTGCTTTCGTCTTGTAAAAATACTGTAAATATTAAAAGGATTTGTTCATTTTCAAATGTACCTGATTCGTTCCGTTGCCTGATTTGGCTCTGCACTCAGAACGACTGGCTCAACCCTCAGGATGACTTGCTCGTCTGATTCAGCACTCGGGACGTCTGATTCAGCACCCAGGATGACTGGCTCAACACTCTGGACAACTGGCTCAACACTGGAGACATCTGACTCAACACTTGGGACAACTGGCTCAACACTTGAGACAACTAGCTCAACACCGGAGACATCTGATTCAACACTCGGGACGACTGGCTCAACACTTGAGACAACTGGCTCAACACTGGAGACATCTGACTCAACACTCAGGACAACTGGCTCAACACTCGGGACGACTGCCTCAGCACTCGGGTCAACTGACTCAACACTAGGGATCATTGACTCAACACTCGGGATTACTGGCTTAGCACTTGGGATGAATGACTCAACACTCGAGATGACTGGCTCAGCACTGGAGACATCTGACTCAACACTCGGGACGACTGGCTCAACACTCGGGACAACTGGCTCAACACTGGAGACATCTGATTCAACACTCTGGATTACTGGCTCAGCACTTGGGACCAATGACTCAACACTCGAGATGACTGGCTCAGCACTTGGGATGACTGACTCAACACTCAGGATGACAGACTCAGCACTCTGGACGATTGGCTCAGCACTGTCGATGACTAGCTCTGCACTCTGAACGGTTTTCACTACACTCTGGATGTTTGGGTATTCACTGTGGATGACTGCATCGGCAGTAGATGGCGATTGCAAGAGGTTAAGTAGATCCTGAACTTGTAAAGTTTCAAAAGGCTCTTCATCATCCACAAATGGCATCTCTGGGGAAAGATCTGCTAGCATGGATATGTCCGATGGTTCGCAGTCTGATGGTTCACTGTCTGATACTATAGACATACTGCTGTCTGATTCGTCCGATGTATCAAAACTACAAGCACCTCCTTGTTTCCGCATTGCTCCTCCCCTTGTACGGATACCTCTTCCCCTCATCCGTATACCTCTTTGCTGCCCTCTCCTCGTTTGTTCTACCTCTTGTCTTATCAGCATCCCTCCTTCCTGCTCTCTTCTACCTTCTTCTGGCAGTTCAGTTGGTGACATCCCCCTTCGTTGTCCTCTCCCTCTTTTTTGTCCTCTCCCTCTCTGACCCATTTGTTGTCCTCTCCCTCTTTTTTGTCTTCTCCCTCTCTCATCCATTTGCAATCCTCTCCCTCTCTCAGGCCTTTGTTGCCCTCTGCCTCTTTGTTGTCCTCTTCCTCTCTCAGGCCTTTGTTGCCCTCTCCCTCTTTGTTGTCCTCTCCTTCCCCTTGCACCTCCTCTTTGCTGTATTTGACCTATTCTGAGAAGCTGAACATCATTCCAGTTGTCAACATACTCTGAATTTTGACATGGACCAGCACTAATATTAAGGCAAGTGTCACAAAAACAGCTTAAATTTCTTGTCTGCAGCTGCATGCTCATGCCATTACTTTTCACAGCATGTAAACTCCTGGTTCCCTTCAAAGTTTGCGCAGTTCGATCAGGTCGATTGCGCAATATCTCTTCCTCAGTCACACAAAATATTGTTCTCTTTGAATGCAGATGATCTTCACTATTCATTCTGTCATCAATTGTGAGTGTTTTGACTGCAAAGTCATAAAGGTCTTTAGCATTGTTTATCACGCACCTTTGACCTTTGACTGCCCTTCGTGCGGAGCTTTTGATGACAGCTCCCGCCCCATCACAGGGGCCTTTGCCATGTCGGGATCCATAATAATGACGTTCAATGTCAAAGCCAAAGTCTTCCCTAGCATGGGAGATGTCTGAAAATGGTTGATGTGACTTGTATTGACTTGCACACCCATCCGAGAACTGGACTTCATGCTCAATAATTAGATTTCGCTTCGTTTGAAGGTGATCATTGGTACGTTTCACGAATGTCTGGACTGCATGTGCATCGTGTGTTAAATCATCGCTTACTATCAATATCGCTTCCTGAACAACCTCCGGACATTTGGTACACTTGTAGTAGGCTACAACAGGATGGATAGTGATCTGGTGGTGACACCAATGGGCACTTTGGATTTCCATTTGGGAGACGCAGGCATAGTTTTCTGCAAAGTCAAGATTAATTACCACCCAATTGTTCGGTATGTTCTTGATCAGTTTGGTGAAGGCAGATTGTTGCCATCTGGCATTGAACAAATGTTTTGCCATTGGAGCCAATTGATCCATCAACTTGATTACCATTGCCTGGCAGCTCTCTTTCTTATGAGCCATCATCACTCTTGTGACATCCTTCCCCCTGCGGTTTTTTGACTTCACCTTCTCCCATGCCATATATGGTATTTCCTCGGCTCCATGCGATTGGAGAACCGGCTGGAGGTGTGTAATAATGTTGTCTGTGCTACAGTTGGGACAGTTCCTTTCAATACATCTGCGATGGTGAAAATTCCCACTCTCACACATGGTTAGATCAACTGCACGATAGCGGTTATCTATTCTCAGTTCTTGGTAGTTTTTGGAATTTAGAAAAATGTTCAGTGCTCGGATCTTGAGGTCAACATTCGTACAGTACTCGCAAAGGCAGCTATACCACTTCTGATTTGCTGTCGTGTTGACATGTTTAGGCCGGTTCATAGCAAAATTTGAAAAGCTAACCTTTTCTTCAGGATGTTGTTTGACAAATTCTTGATAAATGTCTTTGAGTGGTCGGTCTATTACTTTCAGTGCAACACCATCTTTCACAGCTTTCCTATCTGGTATGGTTGTGGCAACAGTGGGACAGTTGTAGAAGAAATTTATTTTCAATTTCGTTGCTTCTGTCGTTCTGTCGCTTCGTTTTGCCCGGTTTTCAGAAAAAGAGCTGAAAAACCCTGCTCTCACCCCAAGGGCGAGTGACAATGACGTCTGCATCTTGTACTTCTTCATGATTTTAAAGGCAGACACAACTTCCCGTTTGCATTTGGTTTCCTTTACAGCGTTCTTTAGGGTGTCAAAAGCTTTCTCATAAAATTTCAACTTTTTCTTGGCGCCAGGACTCCACAGGATGCCACTCCTTCTCACGGCTTCCTGCTTGTTTGGCGTTGCTTTTTCCAGTACATACTTGATCGTTCTAGCAAATGTCTCTGGTCGTTTTGGTAATTTAGCCTTAGATCTTGAAGCAGCTTTTCTTATTGCATCTTCTGAGATGTTTTCTGTCTTTTTAGTGTTATTTTGTGTTGTTGTTAAAACAATGCTGGGCGATCTCAGATTGCGTCTATATATTTTGTCTTTTTCCCTGCATCTCCTAATTTTTTGGCTTGATCGTTTCTCCCGGTACTCCCTTTGTTTTAACTTCCAATACTCTCTTTTCTTCTCCTGTTCCTTTCTCGTAACCATGCCTGTAGGTTTTGGTTTTGGTTTCAGGGTCACACCTTTTTTCTTTTTGTTTCAATCGATAACGTTCCTGTCTCTTCTTGTTCAACATTCTGGTTCTTGCTTTTTGTTCATCAGTCTGATCTCTTCTTCGTTCCACTCTCTTACGAGCTGCCTCAGATGCGAGATATTTCGCCCACTTGACTGGATCCTCTTTTAATCGTTGTCTGCGACTGCAAATACAAGATCATGTACAAATCAGGAGATAATTTATGAGCCACAATCAAACTGCCATAGGCATTAGAACAAACTGTACTTATAAGAACTAGAACTGTCCAAGAATGAAACTAATAATATACAAGAAGGAAACTGAAAGGTTTGGATAACTGTAAAATTGACCAGAATCATTCACAAACCAGACACATACCAAAAGATTATCATCTCCGGTTTAATTTGAGATGTCCATCTAGGCAGTCACTGTGGAATCTTTAATGTGCACAAAGTGCTTTCCACAGGGGATAACTATATAATTAATAATTCCTAATTTCTAATTCCTTGATATCAGCTAAACACAAATATAAACAGGTATATTTTACAAGAATTCTGCAGAATGATTTGTCTCGCCTATGCACATGTCGAATGGTTTAGGATTTTTTTTAATGGGGGAGAGAGAGAGGGAGAGAGAGAGAGAGAGGTATCACCTAAGGTACTTTTATGTCAAGTTTGGTTACTGTGGCCCCAGTACTTTTCATAAACTACAGTTAAACGGAAACCTTAACATTTTGTTTAGGATTTTGTTTAACGTCGACGCCAGCAAAAGGCGAGACAAAAATTCAGGCAAAACGAACAGCTTCAAGAAGTAAAGTACGCTTTCACTAATATAAAAAAAACAAATTTCTTTGAGGGAGTGCATACTTGGCTTGGATAAATTAATCTAAGCATGTAATGCTCAATATGTCGGCAAACAGCATCCCATTCCACATTCCAATTAATAATATTAAAGTATATCAACATGCAATTTGGGCGAGTTGATTCAAATTTTCACTGGCTCCCAACAAAAATGTTTGAGTCGGTCTTCAACCAAACTGTGTCACACATGGGTTACTTACATGCGACTGCGCTCTGTGCTGGATAACGCACATGTTTCCTTAAGTTTCACTTTTGGTGTCCGAGGTCGCAACTGAACTCTCAAGTTCTGAAAATAAATCACATATATATATAGGAAAATTTTGTAATGAAAAAGGTCAGAAGGATTTTGATTTCAATTTAGTGGTATTTTACGTCCCTTCATGATTACTGTACTCATATCGGGGTGGTCAGTTTCGGAATGGTGATGGCTCAAACTCGTACAAGTTTCATACTGTGATCTGTAGCACAAGCCAGTACCCTAGACTACTCGGCCACCACTGCCCCAGATCCATAACGAAATTACGGTGATGCAGCTCCACTATGTTATCATTTGCAGATTAAAATGTTGAAAAGCTTTAACTTGGCTACAGAAAAAAAATTTAACGAACGGACAGACGGACAGTGCGGAACCAAAAAATCCTTACTTCATGCACATCTACCCACTACCCATCATTATTGTACGAAAAATCTAAATGTGTGTCTAAAATAATGTACGCAACAGCAGACAGCTTTCCTACTGAAAGCAGTGTAAATCAGATGATTGCAGGTTTGTAAACCAGATATTTTGATAGTCTTTATTTCTATGAAGTTAAAAATAAATCAGTTCCACACCGTTATAACAATCCAATAGAAATAAAATGATTCGTACGTGACAGAAACGTGAAGTGCAATGTCAAGATGTAACGTATGCACAATAAATGTGTGTCTAAAATAATGTACGCAACAGCAGACAGCTTTCCTAATGAAAGCAGCAAGTCAAGAGTTTGGATTTGTAAGCAAAATATGCTTTTATTGTCTCCAGTTTTAAATGATAGTAACAAAGACATCGGTTGCACACTTAGTTGTAATTAAATGGAAATAAATGTTTTGTACGTTATGAAAATTAGGAATGACAACAAATGTTTTGTCCACCTATGCACGTACGAAACGATACAAGACCGTCAACTGACTACGTACGCAACATCCAACACCTTTTCCCACCAAAGCCCATAACAAATGTCTTGCTCTTGTACACTATTTGTCGTCACTTTGAAATGTAAATAAACCGAAATATGGCTGCAAAATTACAACTTAAAAACAAATCAATCAGCAGTTATACTGTTGTGTACGTTAGTGAACACATGCATTTTAAATCGATCGATGTCAAAAAGTAACGTCTGTTCTGCACTCGTCATTGGTCGCCTGTCAAAAAATCACGTACACAACAACACTTTGTGTTTACGCGCATAAACTCATTCAGTTGAACAATGTTTGAAATGAAACGGCATTGGTTTTTTAACATAAACTGTATAGACTCTATAATCTTAGCTAACTCGTGTAGATGTGGCTAATAGTGACACGTTTCAGACGTGACCAACACAAAATGTAGTTGACCGACACTAATACTTACCTCGTTGGAGGCCATACTTCGTCCCCGCACACTTGATTTCACATTTGCGTGATTCCGGAAGTGACGTAGTACGCATAACGATAACTCCAGTCGATCTTTAATCAAACTAACTCTCATCAGAGTCGATTGTTTCGTACGCCACGTTTTGACCGACAGAATCCGTGTCCAATTAGAATTGTCCTATGTTTATATCAGAGCTGTTTACAGTATTCATTAGGACATATTTGTATTTAAAATACTCGCGGGTATTATTTGCATGTCCATTTCCTAGTTAAACGAAAGAGAAAATCACGTTTTGCTCTTCACAATATATGTCAACTATTTGACCGACACCGTGACGTCCAAACGCAAATTTTTTATTTAAAATAAAACAACTTTTAAGCTTTGTATTATAAAAATCATACTATTTCTGTGTTGCTATACATTATTTATTTTAAATAAGTAACAAGAAGTCATTGCAGGCACGCATCACGATCTTCTTTGTCATTCATGAACTATGGTGGTGTGAAATGTCACAAAAAATGGCGCTAAAAATGAGGATTTTAATTATAATTTTCAGATTTTTCAATATTTATCGTACATTGTTGTTGTTGAAATTATTTGATCTATATATTGAATTTATTTACTTCTAGTTTAGTCAAGTATAAATAGTATTAAAGGAATATTACTGAGAAAATTTTATCATTTTTGGGAGCCGTGTCCACATTACGGTTTAGCTTGGAATGACCCATATAGAAAGCGAAATAAAAAGTAGAAACTGACGAGTAAAAAACGGGGAACAAGATAATTTATCTTGGGGTAATTTTTAAAATCTCAAGGAAAGATGCAGATTCAATATTTCTTAAAGAAACGTTCATAATGAAACTGTCAAGGGTATTGGGGAAAGGTTTTAGAAAAATAAAAAACTATCATCAAAAACACAGAAGAATTATTTATAGAGTAAGAATTATTTCCCATTTCTTCCATTCATTCTTAAAAAGTTCAAGATCTAATTTTATAGATATATTGCTTAATGATTATATTAATCTCATTGTCGATTTTACTATACACATTTCTCGCAGAAAAGAAGCCAAACAAAATGGACTCTTTGTTGAGAGTAAAGGGGATAAGTAGTGCCTCTAGAAGAATTTCAAAGCTTTGCAGAAAGTTTTGAACCATTTCACATTCCCAGAAGATATGATTGATAGTTTCTGTTTCAGATTTACAGAAGGTACAGAATTGGACTGTCAACTATGCCTGCTTTATAGAGAATAGAGTTTGTTGTTAAAATATAATGCAAAATTCTGTACTGAAACCACTGGAAGTTAGAATTATTTGTTATTTTAAAAGGTAAGGTAAAGATATTAGCCCAGATATGATCTTCAAAATCGAATTGTTTGGCCCACTTTTTCCTTCCAGTGGGAATTTCATTGTTTTCCACAAAACATTGATACAAATCTTTAGTGCCTTTTAATTTAGAGAAGAAAGGTTCTATGCTACAAGGGATAATGGCAAACAGAAATCAGAGTCTAAAATTCTCTGCAAGTCAATATTATTCCGAATAGAGTTCAACAGCCCTTGAAATCTAAGAAAGTTTGTTTTTAACCCATATTTCTCAATAAATTCATTAAAAGAATAAAAAGTAATTGTACTTTTATCTTTAATCATATCATTTACCACCCTTATTCCCTTAGTGAACCAATCTTTATAAAAAACAGATTTCCCACCAATAGTCAGCTCTGGATTATACCATAGAGGAGTTTTAAGAGGAGACTGCTGTCTACCTTTCTCTTTAGACTTCAATATCAATAATTGCTCCCATGCCTTAAAAACATCACACCAAAACTTATTTTTACATTTTTCTTTACAAATCTTAAAGTAATCACTTCCACAATTCATAGCTATGTCATTATTTAACAGTCTAGAAAATAAAATTTTCCACTTGCTCGTAGATGGACTTAAAAATCTCCGGAGCCAACCTAATTTCAGTGCGCTAATAAAGGCTTGAATGTTAATCATCTTTAAACCACCTTCAGAAAAATTCTTGGTGATGATATTTCTTTTCACCTTATCAGTTTTCCCACCCAAGAAATTGAAAAGGGTTGTATTTAGTGAATTAATGAAAGTAGTATTTGGATTAGGAAGAGCAATAAATAAATGATTAAATTGAGAAATTAAAAGTAACTTTATGATTTGTATCTTTCCTATAGGTGTCAATATTCTTCTACTCCAAGCCTTGATCAAAGATTTTAGTTTAATTAGTTTTTTGTCAAAATTCATTTTAGGCATTTTGTGCAGATTTACACTAAAATCAATACCTAATAAAGTAAATTTCTCTCTCCCCCACTGTAGATTTAATTCCGGAAAAAAAATATCTGTACTAAATTTTTTATTGCCTATCCATATTACCTGTGTTTTGCTTGTATTAATTCTTAATCCAGAGACACTTGCAAATAAATTCAGCTCAACAATAGATTCACCCAAAGATTTTTCAGACCCGTCAAGTATTAGGGATGTATCATCGGCATACTGTGAGAGAAGAATGGGGAAGTTGCATACATTTATACCTCTTATGTTTTTGTTATTTCTTATTCTAATAGCTAAGATTTCAGTGCATAATATAAAGATATAGGGTGCGATTGGATCGCCCTGTCGGCAACCACGCTTGACAAGTTCCCCCCTTGATTCACTGCTGAACTAACATTTCTATGAAAAGTTTTCACCCACTTCCTAATACCCTCCCCGAAGCCAAAAAAGTTAAGAGTTTTATCTATAAATTCCCATGCCACTGAATCAAAGGCTTTTTCAAAGTCAACTATTAGGAGCATTCCAGGTATATTATTTTCCTCAGTAAAGTTCATTATATCGTAGATAAGTCTAGTGTTTTCACCGATATAGCGCCCAGATAGAAATCCTGGTCATTTTCAATAAGTTTACCTAGAACAGATTTTATTCTATTAGCTATAACCCCCGATGCAATTTTATAAACAATATTCAAAAGTGAAATGGGGCGCCAGTTTTTTAAAAAGTGTCTCGGTTTGTCTCCCTTAGGTATACAAGTGATAATTCCTTGTCTTTGTGTGATAGAAAGTTCATTAACTGAGTATCCAAAATGCAGTGACCTAACAATAAAAGTACCTAGTTGTTTCCAGAAGCATTTAAAAAATTCTGTAGTGAAGCCATCAGAACCAGGACTCTTGTTATTCTTCATTTTACTAAGTGTTTTACCTGCTTCTTCAAGTGTAATATTACCTTCTAGTGATTCTGATTCTATATTGTCTAATTTTGGAACATTAAAATCATTCATAAAATCATCCAGATAAACATCAGATATATTATCTGAGACACCATATAATTTCTCATAAAAATCATGAACTTCAGTTAGAATTGCACACTGATCTGTAATTAACACCTCATCTTTCTGAACTTTGGGAATTATTTTTGAAGTATAATTTCTGTTTTCTAGGCCAAAAAAATATGATGTGGATTTCTCCCCTTCCTCTACCCATTTCGCCCTTGATCTGATAATATTTCCTTGTATTTTATGTAACCTAATTATCTCTAGTTCTTTTTTCTTATTCATCAGTTCAACTATGTCCATGTTTTCACTATTTTCTAATTCCTCTATAGACTTCTTTAGACTTTCTTCTCTAATATTCTGCGTTTTTTTCAAATAACTTGAGCAAGAAATTGTTTTTCCCCTAATTTCCATCAATAAGACTTCTAAAAACAACTGATCATCAATACTAAAGTGTAAATCTGAATCTGACATTGTTAAGATAGAATCTAAATTATAAACAGGTAAACAGTATCTGACTTTCATATCTTCAATACAGGTCTTAACCAGTTTCAGGTATTCCAAATCATTTAAGAGTGAGTTATTGAATTTCCATAACCCCTTTCCTTTTTTGAATTTATTAAACTTTAAGCTGATTTTAGGAATTGAATGATCTGATTTATATCCTGGCTCTATAGAAGAATTTACGCAACTGGATAACAAACACTCAGACACAAGAAAAAAATCAAGTCTAGCCTGTTTAACCGGATTAGTCCTTCTCCATGTGTATCTTCTAGAAAATTCATGATGTTCTCTAAAAATGTCTACTAAACCATAGTTTTCCATTAGTTCACCTACCTTTTCTCTTGCCTTAGGGTTATTTACATTTTTGTAGGTATTATCATAATCTATTTCTGGTTTAAAACTAAATTAAAATCACCACAAATAATAACATCAGAGTTTCCTAGTTCCCCAACAACATCAACAATATTACTATAAAAGCCTGGATTATCCTGATTTGGACCATATATAGTTATGAGAGTAATTCTTGAACCTTCAATATTCATATCTAGGGCCAGAAAATTACCAGTATCATCTTTCCTTATTTTCCTTATTAACCTTATATTCAAAATTATTATTTATGAGTATAGCTACACCCCTAGCATTGGACTTATAGAAATTAAAATAACACTCATACCCCCATTCACTTCTATAGATGTTTTCTTTATCTTGAGTGAAATGAGTATCCTGTAGACAAAATATATTACATGATTTACTTCTCAAGTAAGAAAAAACGTCTTTTCGTTTTACCCGATCCCCAAGACCCTGACAGTTTGAACTCCAGTATGTAGTAATAGACAAAAAGTAAATATAAGGTGTAACCCCATTCATTTTCCTTGAAATAAATGGATGAGAAAACTATTTCCTCTGTAAAATATCACGATTATACTCCCTCTCAACTAGCCCGTTCTTCTTAACTCAGAAAGAAGATTTTGGTCTATATCTTGATTGTTAAATTCCTTCTGAATGTAGGAAATGCCCTTCTTTATCAATGCAAGGGGTATTGTTGAAGTGACAGAAAGTTGTTTTATTTATTTTGTTGAAATTCTTTTGCTAATTTATGGCACTTTTTTAAGTTTGTTTTACCATATTTTGGTTTCTTTTTAATTTGTCATATTTTTCAGAGGAAGAAGAATACTCTTTTCTCGCGCGGCGGCCATCTTGAATCTAAAACGAGGCTGTAGGCGCAGGTTCAACACACTCAATAGACAGTATGGTGGATCCGTCCAAGAGTTCCTGGTCGAAAAGCTTGAGGTGTGTGCCGTTGATGACTCTGTCGTCTATTGAAAATTGGGCCAATTCATCGGCAAAGATTCCAAAAGCACAACAGAAGAAAGGGTACAGCAATTTTGCTGAAAATTACGTTCATGACATTGAAGGTTAGCTTGCGTAGGGCTCCAATTTTCTACTTTCCCTTTGTTCTATATCGAATCATCTCGGTCGCTGGTTTTACAAACTGTCAACAGATCGTGTTTTAGACGTTTGTTTTTATATTCACCTATTTTTTCATGATTCATATACAAATAAATACGAGACTCGAAATTATTTCCAGTTAAAGCAAGTGCGGATGGATGTTTTCTACGCTGTAAATGTTTTCCTTCTATGAGGAAAAACATTGATCCATACGTTTTGAAAGTAAGGACACCGTTTACGTTGATGTTTTGTTTCAATTTTGTTTTCTTGACGCATGTTATTGTACCAGTTGAATATAATTGGCAGGTAAGGACCATGACCACCCTTTACAAGAGACTGTTGGCTATTCAAATATTTTGCACAGAAAATAGGGCTTTACAGAGTACTGTAGCTACATGTATATTATATTGTATCTGTGTTTCTATTCATATATGAACCTATGCATTCACAAATGCCTACCAATTCTTCCAGATAAACCAAAATGCTATAAGTGTGTGGACAGTAAGATTAAGAAAACATGCAACTTTACAAAATTAGACATCTGTTAGGATGAATGAGTACTACATTATAAAGATGAAATAATATATTCTAGGCCTGCTCACTTATGACTTTTATTTATTAATTTAATTAATTTAATATACTCTATTCGATACTTCATAATGATTTTTTATGACCAGTCACAACTTTTTCCATGTTCACTCTTGGCAGAATAATGTTGATATTTTTTTCATTGATGTGTACATGTGAATTCAATAAAATAAAATGAACTGAAATAAACTTGTATTTGTACTTCCATTTCAATGTTTATTCTCAAACAGTATGGGTGTTAATTTAAAAATAACTGATATTTCCTGATTTTGAAATTAGATTTCATTTCATCTGCAAAATTTTAGTGCATCATTATTAATTTCAAAATTGTTATCCTTTAAACAGCATAATAATATAATCCTAACAGACAACATGTATATGAATTCCAATCGGTAACAGCGATATAAAAACATATCAGCAAGTTTCTTGCTCTTGGAAGTAATGACCTTTTGCAAGAGAATCGGAAATACAGTCGTCAATAATATTGCTCACATAAAATTAATGACCTCAACCAAGTTTAAGACAAAGTGCAGAAAAAGATGTGTTTCTTTTGAAGATATATTATCCAAATATATTAAGGCTGGCATTTGTACTTTGGTAAAGGTATAATGTTTGAAATAAAGCATTATAAAATTATGAATTATCTTCCCCCAGAAACACATTTTTTCCTGCTTTGCATTATACAGTAAAACACGGTTATAACAAATCTCTTGGGACCAAGAAATTTAATTTGTTATATATAAGTACAGTTTGCTTATCAGTTTTATATAGAAATGATGGGGTGCTTGACAGGGGGTAAAATCAATTCATTATAACCATGAATTAGTTGTAAGCGTGTTCGTTATAAACATGTTTTACTGTAGTTGCATTGTTCTTTTGAAATAACTACGATCATCTGTTTCCCTCTTTTTTTGGTTCTTAATACTTTAATGAGATTGTAAATGGTAAAAGATCCTGAGGAACAGAGCCTACATGCATGGGGACACCGTGAACATGACCTTTTTCATAGTCAATTGAATTAATATTGAAACAAAATATAAAATAAGAACTTTTTAAACCATTTCATCCAAACCTGAAATATGATTTTTTTAAAAAGCGTGTAATTTAGCTACAGACAATGCAAGCAGTGAGTCTCTTTTTTCGAGAATCGATGATGTATTATACAAAAAGTTTGTAAGGCCAAACAAAAATTTATTTCCTAATTTTGGTAACCCATCATTGCACCTACACTAACTTTTTTATGGTAATGTTAAAAAATGCACTATCTTATAGTCCAAGGCCCAGTCATTCAATAGGTGATTAACTTAATCATTTTTAGAAATATTTTTCAACTTTTACATAACTTGGTCAGTATGCAAGTTTAAAAACTTTTATTTCTATCTGAAAAGCTTCAACTTGACTGATACAATGTAGTTCTTAAGATACACCAGAACAAAATTTTGTGTTAATCACTGATTAAGGTAATCACTGTTTGAACCTCTCTCCATAAAAAGAAATCAATGATTGAAACAAAATCGATTTCTTTTTGTCTGGCCTAAATATTTCAAATAACAAAAAAAAAAAAAAAATGAGTAAAATATATTATATGTATTGATAATGTATAACGTACACTGTTCATGAAATAATGCCATCATCATCATCATGTTGTTATGAATATATCTCTTTGGTAATTCACACTTAAAAAAAATAACATAACTTTTGTTTTAGGTGGAGTTGACATCTTCCCCATTTGCAATCCGTCAAGCTGAGTGTACATGCAAGGCAGGGCGTGCCGAGTGCAACCATATCATCGGATTACTGTATACAGTTGCACATTTTCAAAAACTAGAGTTGAAAACCACCCCCATCAAAAATCAAAAACATCTTTGCCCCAGACATGGCATTTGCCTTCAAGGACAGATGGCACAAAAACCAGGGCCATTGAGGAAGTCGAAATAAGGAAAGTTGAGCCAGCAACAGCAAAAACACCAAAACTCAAAACGAAAATAGATTGTGTTCAGTCTAACCTTTACTGCCCAGTCAATCCAATCCCATATATATACTTTACAAAACGTCTTTGTGAAAACCTTGCTCAGGCAAGTGGTGATTCCCAGATGATAAAACTATTGAACAATGTAGATGTTGAAAATACGAAAACAGTAGATTGCAAGTTTGGCACTGTCCCTGTTGGAAGTGTTCTCTCCTATCAGCAAAAATGTGTCCTTGTTACTGGTGACATCATAAACGACCCCTCAGCACCACCACGCCCCTCTTTACCTTTAAACAACATTCTTTCCCAACAAGTTCATCTTCCATTGACAAAAGGTCAGATGGAAGTTTACGATGGCTTAGCAGTTAGTATAGAACAAGCATATGACATCGAAGAAAACTCCCGAGAGCAATCTAACTCGTTCACATGGCACCAGCTAAGAGCTACCCGACTCACTCCTTCAAAATTTAAACTTGTGTGCTCCCGTAAAAAGATTTCAACAAACTTGCTGAGAACATGCTATCAAAAAAAACGTAATAAAAGCTATGCAGCATGGTTTGACTTATGAGCCAACTGCATGCCAATCGTATGCGTCTGCTACTTTAAATAATGTTTACAGATGTGGTTTGTCATCTGCCCCAACTTTCCTTACTCGTCTCCAGACCGTGTTGTGTTTGACCGAACCACACGTTCATGGGGTTTGCTTGAGGTGAAATGTTCCCAATCTGACTCTATTGTTGATTTGGGATATCTCAACCTTGTTAATAATGTCTATGTGTTGAAGAAGACACATGAATATTATTTCCAAGTGATGGGGCAGATGGCAGTAACAGGAATGCCATGGTGTGATTTTTCGTCTGGTGTGCAAATGACTACCACCTTGAGAGGATCGACTTTGATCCTGAGAAATGGAATGAGATGCAATGCAAACTCGACATCTTCTATTTCTGTCATTTTCTTCCTCTAAATGTAAAATGATTGTCAAACATATTTACAAAAGCTGAGGCAAAGACTGCTATTCAAATACAAAATTTACAGTTACATTTGTATAAGATGGGAACTGTTTGAAATAAGTATTTTGTAACTATGAAAACAAGGCAATCCATACTGTATTATATCAGTAATGATTTTTCTTATTCAGAGATGTACAGATACATGTATCTCTAAATATTCTGATTGATACACCAACATATTTAATACATTGTGAATTAGCAAAAAAGGTACAGGTATATCCAGGTTTCTTACTCGTGCAAATCTTCTCATTCTCAAGTCTCAATCTCTCTTGTATATCATGTGATACAATAGAAATATATAACCATTTAACACAGCATTAATGATTTTAAGTATAGTGGTGCTGGGGAAAATGTTGCACAGGTTAATCTCAATGCAGAAGTCACATGAGCTGTTTCCAATTCCAGTAGACTAGCATAAGAAATTCGATTTTCATTTTATTTTTGGTAAGTAATTTCAGTTTTATTTACATTCCAATACACTTTTTTTTATTTGCAGTTTGGTAAGTATGTGATAAATTGTTTTTACTTTTTTTTCAATACTGTCACTGAATTAATTAGATAACAATTTTTATGACTTAAATCTTAACATTGATGTTTATTTCAATGTAATAAAAGTGACAGAGACCCTATAAGGAAGAAACTTAATTCCTGAGTGGACAGAATTTAATTTTCTTTAGTCTTGTCAACTTTTAAGTGTTTCAGATGCAGATTTAGATTTTAAATTTGGGGAAGATATTACATGTTATACAAGTCTTACAAACCAAAGTTGTTAAAAGAACACATGTAGAACTTGAATTAATTAGTATTAAATGTTTATAAAATATACTTTCTTTGACATTTTAATTAAT
This sequence comes from Ylistrum balloti, assembly GCF_031769215.1. Classification (NCBI taxonomy): domain Eukaryota; kingdom Metazoa; phylum Mollusca; class Bivalvia; order Pectinida; family Pectinidae; genus Ylistrum; species Ylistrum balloti. The sequence goes on along the minus strand of NW_026782653.1, from coordinate 219,725 downwards.
TTTACAGGTGGAATGAAGAGTATATTGGGTTATGTCCAGAGGAAAGTGTCGTGTGATGTGTCTGTCATGTTGCCAGACCTTCACCAGTTGGTAAGTATGGTAGACAGTGAAGCCACCATTCCTGTCTACCAATACCTTAATGACTACCTCCAAAAGGTAGATTCTTCTCTTCTTTTTCAGGATTTTTCTTTGTTGTATCCGGACACCAAGACCATTGAGGAGTTAAGAGTACTTATCTGAATGTAAGGCAGCAAGGTTGACCGAGGTTGATCTCATCCCTACGAGAGCTGTGAGGGGTATACCAGGCAGCCTGATGACCAACGGACTTCTAGTTGAAATACAGCAGTACCTGGAGAAGTATTTTACATGTAATTGGAAGGGTTAAGTTTTATGAAGAGGTTAAGGCTCTTTTTCAGGTTAACAAGTTGACGGACACAGAACAGCATGTTCTATTTCAGGAGGTAAAAAGGGATGCTGAAAAGTTGAAAAAGCTGAAAAAAGAACAAGAAAATGGTGGACTATATCACTTTTAGGGCAGAGATGTTTGTCATAGCTGGTCAAGCTGAGAGTAGCGGTGCTCAAGACATTGACCCCTTGTTGAATAAGATAAAGGATCTTGATATAAGGGTTGAATCCCTAACAAATTATTTAAGCCTATTACAGACTGAGGTGAAAGAATTAACAGATGGTGAGATGGCCCTGGAAATTGAGATAGAGCATGAGAGTCGTGAGAGAGCTGAGTTGGTACAACAGCATTGTGACGATTTGGTGACCCTGCAGATAAGACTTGATGAAAAGGCTGGGGCACTGAAGTCAGTAAGGCACCTGCTACGGTAAGAAAGGACAGAAGGGATATGCTGAGGCAACAGGAGGAAAACAAGAATACGATCCAAGAGCCGAGTGTTAAAGCACAGGAACTTGGGGTAGGGACTATAAATGACTCCTCTTATCTTTCTTCTAGGAAAATACATGAGCTCCAACAGGAGCTGGAATTCTGGCAGGGGCATTATTTAGATTGTAAGGAGCAGATTGAGTCTGCCTGGCCAGACCTTCGCCAAGTACATGCTTTTGGAGGCACGGAGTGTGGCTCTTTCTCACTTGAAGGACGAGTTACATTCTGCAGAAGGTAACTTAACAATAGGTCCCGATGGGACAACTAAGGCACCATTATGGTGCCATTTCTGTTTTTTTATCAGGTAAATCTATGTATATGGGTATGCGAGACATGGCGTGTGGTGATGCTGAGGCCTACTAGATGCTGCTTCAGAGTATTGTATCTGAGATGACAGGAGACGATAGTGAGCAAATGAGTATTGCGGCAAAGATAAAGAATACAGTGAGTGACCATGCGAGTGTGAATAAGAAGTCTGTAACCCTTTTGTCAGAATGGAGAGAGAAGGCTTTGCCGCATGTGGTAGGTAACTGGGAAACCTTATCCGACGATCAGAAGGAAAGGTATAGTGCAATTAATTATTTCTTTTGTGGTTTACACTTTCTTGTAGGTCTCTCAGAGCAGGCAAACAAGACTCTTTCTTTATGGAAGGGTGTTGTTCATTCAGGTGAGAAGGTTGGTGCCCTTACACTTCCAGGAGGATACAGCAAGTCTGGAGAGGCTGGGACAACCCGAATGGTGAGGACTGTCTGCAAGGCAGTACAGGATCGTCGTTGTGAAAAGTCCGGGAAGCCAGTTCTATTTAGAGACTTTTAACATAACTTAAGACAGGTAAAAGATGTACCTCTGGCTTCATTTAAAGGTAACAGGTTCAATATATCATTTCATAATTCAGCTGGAGCTTATTATCTGCTTGATGATCTTACATTTACTGAAGAACATAGAGCACATAAGCTTTTTGCTGCTATTAATGCAGATTTGCAAGTTTTGTCTTTCCAGGCAGGTGCGTGAGCATTGGGTATTATTTCCATGATGGTTACAGGACCTATGTGAAGGTTTCTAGAGAAGGAAGGGCATGTGAGCGAGTTGTCCCCAGTGCATCAGTGGTTGTATGATGCATTTGTGAGACTGTCCAGTGAATCTTCAGCACTGCTCAAAGGAGAGGAGTTTCTGTTTGGTGAAGAGTCAGTCAAGAAGGATAAGGTATACGAGTGTTTGGTAAGTCCATCTTAAGAATTAGATGCTCTAACTGTGCAGACACTAGAGCTTCTTTTTTCTTCATTTGTAGTGGTTTGTAACAGGCAGTTAAAAGATCATTTTGGTGGAAGGTAAGTATTTTAATAACTGGTCTTCTGAGCTTCTTGCAGATGCAGCCACTGGTCCAAAGATAAATGTTGGACCAGAGAGAATCTTCACCGAGTTGGACAACTTTATCCATGTGATGCCCAGGGCCACAACAAACGCCATCGAAGGGATCACGATGTGGACACAAAACCATACTTCCACCTGGTTGACCAACTTAGATCCGGCCAAACGACAAAAGATTCTTCAAGATGCAAGGGAGAACTCGAAGGACCAGAAACAGGTGTACATTGAAAGGGTAGCATCCATCAGGGCAGAGACAAGCAGCTCAGCTCAGTAAGAGAGAGAAGGAGGCTAAGGAACAGCGAGACAGGACAAGAAGACAGGACCTGACAGAAAAGTTGCAGGAGTTTGGTGGACTTTGGAAGACACCAAGTGAGGTAGACAGGAGAGTAAGTGGACTGCTTCAGGATAAGAGGGTACCTGCTTTGTAGGCACAGGTAATGTTTAGACGTCATGTTTTAGGAATTCCAAATACAGGTAAAGTGTTAAATATCATGGCCCAGGGTAAATACCTAAGTGCAGAGAAGTTATCCGCCAACCTGAAGGGTGTCCTTAGGGAAGATGAGGCCAGACCTGATGAAAGTGGAGAGGTAAGTATAAGACCTATTAACCCGTTATCAAGTTTATGCTTTCAGGAAGAAAAGGCTAGGTTTCAGCGACTTGCAGAGGATGAACGCCAAAAGAGATCTAAGGCACCAAAGTGACAAAAGACGACAGTTGACTCTGCAAGTTCAGCTGTTCCAGAGACACAAGACCCTGATGATCTGATTGGTAAGAGAGCACAACATCTGATGGTTGAGCCTGATGGAAGTGATAAATGGTATTACGGTATTGTAACGGGGTTAAAGGTAAGGCAAGGTAAATATGTTTATTCTTTAGTGTATGATGGAGAGGTCGAGATTTACAGATGACATGAAGAAGGGTGAGCTTCGTGTTGTTTCATTAGATCCTGATTTTATGGTAGGCAGACGTGTTGATCATAGTTTTCGACGGGAGGAGGATGGAGAGACGATATGTTACACTGGTAAGATCTCTAGTGATGTCAATAAGGGTTTGTATACCATCATATATGACTACGAGGACGCTGGCAAGGATGACGAGCCCTGTAACGTGTTTGAAAAACCGTTACTAGAAGACTACGATGTCAGGATTCTTGTTTAGTTTCTTTTCTTTGTAGGATTATTTTATATTGTATCATTTCCAGGATATTTAATGTATTATTTTCTTTGTAGGATATTCTTTATTGTATTATAATTTTTTCAGGTTGATGTAAATGTCTGTTTTCTGATATTTCTTCACTTCTAGGCCAAAAGACTTATTCATAATGGTTTTTTTTGTAGGACATTAACTGTATTCATGCATTTAATTTCAGATAACCCTGTCATACAGTATTAATATAAAGTGAATTCTGTCTAATCCAAAAATGTTTTGAAAAACCTTTTTCCAAATTTGATGAAGGAATACAAGAGCAACAGTTGTAAGATAGGCCGAAACATGTGATTCAGTTAAAGCGGGATCCAAACTTTATCAGGCCAAAAGAAAATATTTTCTAAATCATTTAAAGTCCACATGTATTAGACAGGATTTGCTATATACTAATAAATTATTATTGAATAAATTAATAATATTAGGATGTATCATTTTATTAGTATTTCCATGATATCCTTGTTAATTACATTAACTGTTAATAAACTAATGCAAAATTACTGCAATCGCACTATGTAGTGTGATTACATATTGATAACTGCATACATAGCCTGTTCAAATATTATGTTTTTGTTTCTTTTAGAATATTTTTCAGGTTCAAAAAAAGAACAACAAAGCCTGCAGCAAGATAGCATAGCCTTTTCATCATTTTTCTCCGTAACAATCACTGCGTTTGCGAAGTGATTCCGTTTATATTTAAAACATTACAAGTCAAAATACAAATCATAAACACTGTTTTGTAAATGCAATGACTTCATATATATTTAAATTACAATTAAAATTCCCATGTGACATCTTTTATACTTTTTACCTATCACTTTTGATATGACACATCAAGAGATAATTTATACCTTATTTGATGACTCATAAGATGCTGAATAAGAGTAACTTGTGCTAGATAATGACAGATTTACCTATTTTTTGTGCTTTTATCTTAAGGATTAACTTATAAAGACAAGAATAACCCATGTTTCAGCTCTTAAGGCTTATAAAAGGTGAAAGATTCTTCTCGCATTTCACGATTAATCACAAATTTCAGGATTTATCCAAAATTTTCAATAACATAGAAAAACAACCTTGAATGTTGCTAAAAATTGTTGTTTGAGTTAAAACCTGATCATTTGTATATAGAAATAAGCAATCTTATACAAGTTTTCATTTGATTATCACCTGGGAGTATTTGAAGATCTTTTTTGGCTGAAAAATGTTATTTTTAGTCTTTTCGGGGCTAAAAATAGACCTCTTTGGCAGCTATATTTTTGGAGCTGTTGTTTTCAAAAAATAATGTTTAGGGGAATATTACTTATTTTCTGATGAAACATACAAAGATCAACAAGAAACGCCATAAATAAAAAAATACAGATTTTTTTTAAGTTTTCTGCATAAAAAAGTCACTTTTTCGATTTCGTCTCAAAAAGGGGCTGCTCAGCGTATTTGATATCAAAATATAAAAAAATAATGATCTTAAACCCTAAATGGCATTGTTTTTCAAGAACATGCATTGTGACCTGTAAAAATAAGGACCTTTGGCAAAATTGGGTTTTAACTTTTTAAGATAAAGTTCTTCAAATGTGGTAGTCTAGAAAAGGGGGGTGCCGACACATTTCCCAAAAAAAAGTCCAAACGAATAATTCCTCCTGTTCAGACGCCATTTTTTTTTTTTTTTTTTTTTTATCACATACTTGTGTAGTCTTACTATATTAATACAGCAATTTTTTGTGCATATTTTCTGTCGCATGTGCGATACAAGATGTTGTATCACAACAGTAACCGGAACTACTTCTTTAGGGGAAATCCCTTTTTACCCAGATGATGGAAACTAAAAATAGACTGTTTATTGGATGAAATAAACTTCAGCTGTGCTTTATTACATGAATAATAAAATATGAAAATATTTTTTAAAAAATCGATTTATTTTTCCATAATAGAAATAACTTCGTTTTTATTAAAATAAAATAAACATTTTCTTCCTTTCTGTCGTCTGCTTCAGTCTGATTCGACAGGTTTGACAACTTGACAAAACATGGACGAACAAGTTAATTTTGAAATTCTTCACGACCTGATAGCGGATGAAGTGGAAGAATTTGGTTGGTTTGAAAATGCAGAAAATTATATTATCGCCACACAACAGCCTTTACATACTTCTGAACCCCAAAGACCCGTGTCTGTTCCCCGTCTCATGCCTAGGCCTACCCCATAGGATCCTGCCCCACAAGCAACAATTCCAACTCAAGAAACTTCGGAATGTGATGATAATCTGACGGCCAAGAGTGCTTACACGTCGGGAATTTCTGATTTGAGGGGCTATATAATGAGTAAACGAAACCAAAATACTGTCCGCAAAACAGAATGCTGTATAAGGAAATTTGCTGACTAGATTGCTCAACCCCCCGTGCTCTGATGTCAGGCCATTGGACGATATTTTGCCGTTTGAAATGGACACATATATAGGAGGCAAAAAAATGATGGTTCTCAGTACGAACCGGACACTTTAACAAGCTTTCAACACGGAATAGACCGCCATTTACGGGAAATAAACTACCCATACAATATCATGACGTCTGATATGTTCAGTACTAGCCGTCAGGTGCTTCAATCACGCAGGAAAGAGCTAAAACAGGGTTAGGCAACAAACCAAACCGGGCCGAGCCGGTCAGTGAGAATTAGGAAAATGCTTTATGGCAAAGCGAACAGTTGGGACTGGACAATCCAAAATCTCTGCTGAACACAGTGTGGTATTTCAATACAAAGCTGTTGGGGTTCAGGGGTTGCAACGAAAATAGACAATTAAAATGGGGAGACCTCGAACTGAAAAGTGACAAAAAATGGCCCAAAGTATTTGGAATTTAACAAACGATCGACGAAAACACGTGGGGGAAATTCTGTTCACCAAAGATCATTTAATCCAAAACTTTTTGTTAATCCCGTCCGTCGAACTCAACTGGTTGAAAAAAAAAACCCAAAACTATGCCGTGACTACTAAAGCTGTAATTTTATTTAAAATAAATAGAAATTTTAGAATGATAAAAGTATGTGATAAAAGCAAAACCATCCTTATGTGTTGATTGCTGTGTGGAGGGAAATATCACGAGTGAACCGACTCGTCAGGTCAACACATGGGTGGTTTTGTTTATTTATCTCTCCCCACCTAAACTGAGTAAATTTTTTTTTTGAAGCTTATGGGGAATTTGGCACCCTACAACAATCAGATAATACATATCATAACCACATATTCAGATATAAGGCCTCAAACAGGCCTCTTTTGGTAACTATTTGTTTAAAATTACCTCCCTGCATAGAGACCCTTTACCCACGACAGGTTTTACGGAGTGCAATTTATTATAGGCATATTTGATTCCATTCTTCTACCACTGAGCTATTAAAATTGTTTGCTACCTTGTTCAGAAGTTTAAAAACAACAGGTGGTAGCGATACAGTTTCCTTTGTGGCACGATCATCAAATTTAGCACGTCATTGTATATTAGGCTTTGCCTAAAAGACGCGCAGAAAAAAATTCTCCGTATTATCTCTCAAAATTGTTGCCATGTGGATCGTAACGACACACAGTCAAGAGACAATATTAATATCCGGTTTTGGACCTGTATGGTGCAAACAATTAGTAAAGAGTCAATTGCGTTTCAACAAAGATGACATACACTCGTGAACAAGTGTATTGCGCAGACACAGTTAGGGTTTCGACAAGTTCCAGTGGTGGACCTGTATGGTGCAGCCGCAACTGGTCGAGTTACCTTTCCCTTTCTTTACTGCTCTGCAGGTGGGGCGTTAAAAGTTTACATGCTGTTCCTACTGATGTGAGGCGACTAAATGATAGCAACCTATCAGAAGCACGCGCTACCAACAGGTTGTCAAGACTGATAGATTTTAATATTCTGCACCGGTTTTCAATAGTACTTTGCGTCTTTGAAAATGGCATACCAGTTATAATATTGTAACGTTTTTCCTGCCTCGTTGCTGGGTCCTCTTCGCTAATATGGCGAATCTGTAGTCTCAGACTACTCAGGTTGATATGTTACATGAATTCCGTCAAATCCGCGAGTCCGTATGTCAGTTAGAGAACTAATTCATTGTGACCAGAAATGAATAACAAAGGCGTAGTTTCAAAGTATAAATGTTTTATTGAATAAATTCCACCAAAGAACATGTTACATTACAATTTCAGTATCTCACTCGTTCCTTTAAACTCACAGAACTCCTCTACACACTATCATGTTCACAGAATTCGGTCCCAATTTAAGATATTGCAATAAATTAACAGATTTTGCAAGGAGAATAAATTAACTAAATAACAGTTCAATTTCAAAGTGTTGATAGACCTAATGATAGGTCAATTAATCTGATCCATTTGATGTAGCTATCTTGCGTAGTTCTACAAACTCGCGTTAGGTTATAATTAAAGTCAAACTGATAAATTACAGCTACATGTATATTGTTCAAGTCGTCCAGTTACGACATAACTATGTACTAGTTCTATTAATCCTATATAAACGGTAACAATAGTCCTACATAACAATAATCCTACAAAATACCAATATTATGATATTGTAACGGAACTGGTCCCTGCTGTATAGATCTCTTGATCTGTCCCTTGTATCCTTGGTAGCTGTGCCAGACACCCAGTTCCACGTGGGAACAGTTTGACAAATACTAATGTGGTTTCAAACCACCTCCTTCAACTAACCGTAATACTGAGTTCTGAGTCCTCAAATTAAGTCGTTAATGATAGTAACTCTAACTTCCTAAGTCAAGATCTCCTGCGTCCAGTTGCTTTATTGATTAAAAGCCTTAATTATAAAGGAAAACTAGAAGTCCAAATACTTTATATAATAACAATAACAAGAACAAGTTACAAAGTAGTCATGAATAGAAAGGAATGTTGACAACTATGGACCAATCATACTTCTAGATATAGATTAAACGACTCCCTCTCTGATATTTACTTCAGTTATCAGTTATTGATTAAATCTTAAGTGCACACTGAATTCAACCAGGAATAATTCAATTACACATCATCAATTATTGGTTATAAGTTCATTTAAATTACCTATATTTAAAGTAGAATATTTGCAAGGTAATGACTTTATCAATAGACTAAATTATAATGAAATAATTAGGTCAAGGCGACATTGCGGCTTAAGACAGTGAATCCAGTTGAATAATTCAATGAATTTAGATAGCTAATTAACAATAAAGAAAACCAATAAACACTAGTATATAGTGACCTCTTCCACAGAGTATCCCCAACTTCTGTAGGCAATTAACGTTCAGGTATATATACAAGTATTGATTATTTAGCCATGATTGATCAAATTATGATCTATATATTCTGATAAATATGTAGTAAATATATCCTAGTACCTCTTCCACACAGAGTACCACTCTTGTAGGCAATTATTAACCTTCAGGTCCTGGATATAACAATATTCACAGAATATATCTCAATGAACCAGAATTAAATTATTTGAATAATTATATCTGCACCAGAAGTAGAGATTACTTGCTACTATACATAGGGTACTAGCGTACTAAGCACCTTCTATGCAAGTATAGCAAGTATACTAGAGATTTCTATTCACCTGTGTAAAATCCGCTGTCAACTTAAGTCCGTACGAGTTATTCCCCTTGCCAATGTATAAAGACAATTCTAACTTTTAAATTATGTATGTGGACGGCAGGAGCACCGAATGCCAACGGGCCAGAACTACCGACTGCGCGGCGCACTCCCTTATATACCCTTCAGTCCTCACCCGTGTGAGGAAAATTACCAAATATGGAAGTCATGACCCAGACATTTGGGGTCACAACACAAAACTACTATGACCGCCTCACTCCTCCGCGATATAGTTCTACATAAAACCGATCAAATAACGGCAATTGTGTCAATACCATAGATCAAAATTGTACTAAAATCTCACTCCTAATATAATTCAAAAGCAATAACAATATGTTTTCATCTGAAGTGAGTGATTTAAACAAATGAACATCCAAATTGGTCTCCCATAACATTTACATCATTCGCCATGTTGAGAGAGGAACAGCGATGAAACGGGAAAGTCAAGCCCTGATCTCTCTGTCTGTACTAAATAAATTAAAATTCAATCAACACACCCATTCTTTGTCTAAACAGTATATATACATATTCTGTAGATTATATATAGTGAACATTCATGGTTACTGTTCTAAAAATTGTAGCAGTGACAGTGTTGCATATCTTGAAACAAAATTAGAACATTTTACCATTAATAAACTAAAAATAGAGAATTGTGACAAATTTTCATGAAAAAAATTTAAGGATTAATAATTCTAATAAGGCCTTATTTTTAAGATATACATGTATGCTGTTGTATGGACTCCAATTACAATTAACCATCTAACCTGGAGCAACAAAAATACTAAACATGGTAACCTACTTAAGTAATAAAGGAACTCCCGCGAGTTTTCCGAAAATGGCGTCCAGAGAAGTATTCCGTCCAGCGGTCCTCAAAGCTTCTACAAGTGTTGACTTGTCCTTCCCTGTGGTCAATACCTCCCGCAGATTTTGGTAGAGGCCGAAACGTCCCCACGCCAGCGTGTGCTCCGCTCCCTTGGTGATCCTGCACCTCTGGCTGCCTGGCAGCATCAAGAAGTTAGTACTGTCCAGCAGTACAGAACGAGACAGACCAAACCCCATCAGCTGCACCGCAGGTGATTCCCACATCAAGAGGCACTGGTCTCCGTCTGCCTCCTTCCAGTTCTTTGGTGGCCACTTCAGTCCAGGAGCCAGCTCCATGGACTCATCCTTCGTTTCTCTCCAATCTCGCAACGCAGGAGTAAACAATGGCATCCCACCTCGACGTAACGGTTCCTCCGCCTGCGCTGAGAGATTGGAGAAAAGGCCTGCCTGGTCATCTTCTTCTCCCAAGGATGGGAGGGACTTATCCTCTTCAGCTGCTGGTTGGGAAGGTGGGGGTAGATCAGCTCCTGCTTCCTCCATGGTTGGAGAAGGGGGGAAATCCTGCAGGTCCCCGGTGTCATCTCCTCCCAAGGATGGGAGGGACTTATCCCCTTCAGCCTCATCTAACTTCTCCGCCGGCGGAGAAGGTGGGGGTGGGTCAGCTCCTGCCTCCTCCATGGTTGGAGGAGGAGGAAAAGGAAGGTCCTCATATTCCCCGAAGAACTCTTGTGCAGGAGGTAGAGTCTCCTCATTGCCAATGGAACAATCCATCGCTTCTTCTATTATTAACCTTGGAGGCTCAAACAACTCAATTTCATGCACAGGGGTGCAGAGGGGAGAGACAGATCCCATGGGAGGAAAATCATAGAGCTCCCCTCCTTTCTCTGGCAAAACAAGCTTCATTGGTTTGGGTTCTATCTCTACCACCGTGACTACCGAGTGTGGATAAGGTCTGGACCTGGGACCAGGTTTCCGCCACTCTCTAAATCTGAGATTTTCTTTTTCACCCCCTAAAACATTGTGAACCTTCCGCCTATGGTTTTCCAAAAGGTGTTGTCTATGTCCAGCATAATAAAAGTTGCAGTTAGGGTAAGGACACTTCTTCTTTTCAACATGACGATCTAGCCGATGCTGGTTCAGGCCCTTCATCGTCTTGAATGGTTTCTGGCATACCATACAGTGATACATCCTACAACAGATCCATTGATTTTTTTAAATTTTTTTTTTTAATATCCTAACAATCCCATAATAACAAGAAACATGGAGTCTTTAAAATTTAGTGCAGAGAGGGAATCGTGAAACCTTAACAAATAACGGCGTATAAAATACATTTTATTATCATCGGACGATTAAATCTTGTATAGTCTTGTTTCCGGTGATGAAGTTCGGTCAAGGTTGTTTGTACTGGGGCTGAACTCTTGAATCACAGCAAACTTCGTTTTCAAGGAATCGTTAATTGACTCTGCCATCTTTTCCAGAATAACTTCTGAAAGCCTCTCCAGATTAGGGAAATAAATAAATCAATATAAATATAAATGATCATTACATTACTTATATTGCAAATAACCAGTAAAACATAAGCATTTAATTCATTAACTGGGAATTTACATATTTAGGACCAATTTCCCAGAGAAAGTTAATACATAAAATTAATCAGTCTTTCTCTCCCTATAGTGTTCTGCGTTTCCAAATCATCTGTAAGAATGATTCGTCCTGACGTCTTTACCCGGGCCCAGGTACATCAGTCCAGAAAGCTAACACTATAATAATTTTCCTACTATATTTTTAGCACATACTGACCAATACACTGTACTCTCTTAAACTAAATAAACGTGTAATGACAAAAATAGAATTCACTGGTGCACGACGTCGAAATCCACCATCCACCGTGGATTTTTCCTGGTTGGACTACTTTTCCGTTTAGGCGTTCCTGAGGGTGGCTGAGGAATTTGCTCTCTTTGACCTGTTGTCACCACAGGATCCACCACAGTTTCTATAGATTGTAATGTATCAGGCAATTGCACAAAATTGTGATATTCCCCATGATATGGTTTTAATCTATCATGGTGTAAAACCTTTTCATCAGAATTCTGACGCTTTTTAAGTTTGTATACTAAATCTGACATGTAACCTGTCGCTACAAATGGCCCATCCCATTTATACTGTAGTTTTGGAGATCGTCCCTTTGTACAGAAAGAAACTCTAATCCATACTGCATCTCCAATCTGATATTGGATTTTATTGGCCCTATGGTCATAACGCTTCTTCTGTTTATTGCTTGCGTCTGCCATATTTTCTCTAGCCACATCATGTACTGTCCACATCATCTCCTGCATAGAGTCAACATATGCAGAAGGAGGATCATCCTCAGGTGGTCTTCCATAAAGTAGGTCTACAGGTAATTCCAACTCCCTTCCTAACATCATAATACTCGGTGAAAACCCAGTACTTTCCTGCACAGATGACAAATAGGCCAATGTCGCCAAGGGTAGATGCTTATCCCAGTCGCGCTGATCTTTAGTCACATATTTGCTGAGGATGTCTTCTATAGTTCTGTTAAATCTCTCTACAAGCCTATCGGTTTGGGGATGATGTGGTGTTGTACGTGTCTTATCCAGCTGAAGAATCTTGCATAATCGCTGAAAGAGTCTACTCTCAAACTGACGACCTTGACCGGTCAAGACTTCTCGTGGCACACCGAACCGACAGATGAATTGGTTCAAAAATAAATCTGCTACCGTCTGAGCTTGCTGATCAGGCATTGCATAACATTCGGTCCACCTTGTGAAGTAATCAGTGATTACTAAAATATATTTGTTTCCAAGGGTGGTCTCTGGTAATGGACCTAATATGTCCATTGCAACTCTTTCTAAGGGTCCGCCAACCAAATATTGTTTCATATGTCCTCGAAGTGTGCGAGATGGTCCCTTCCTTTTCTGACATTCCTGACACTTTGCACACCAATCTTTGATGGTCTTTGAAGAGTCTACCCAGTAAAAGCGTTCTTTTACTCTCGCAGTCGTTCGTGTAACTCGAAAATGTCCTGATCAAGGATCATTATGGAGCATGCGCATTACCTCATCCATCCAAATACTAGGCAACACAAGTAAGTGTCTGGTTCGCACCACTTTGTCCTCCCATTTCTTGTACAACACTCCATCTACTTTGACCAAGCTATCCCATTGTGACCAATAGTGTTTGCTTTCTATACTTTGGTATGATATTTCTTTCCAATCGGGTTGAGTGGTATATTTGTCTTTCCAGTTCATTACAGGACCTAATACTCTGTCTGCTACTTGAGCTTTTCTAATATCCTCTGAGGATTTCTATCGAATCCAAGTACAATTGACTTGTTCATTTATATCCTCCATCTCCCCATTATCAGATGTGATAATCCTCAAGTTCTCTAATACAGGCTGATTTCCATTGTCAAGGTGCTTTTCCTCCTGTCGACTACAATAGTCACATGGGTGACAGGGAATTTTTGAACCTCCTAGCCCTTTCTGGTATTACAGAGCTGCCAACCATTACGATTTAGGCGTAATTTTTACGATTTTTGAGGTTAAATTACGCTATTACGCTTTTGCTGCAAAAATTACGATTTTGAGAAAATCCGGATTTTGTTCGTTGTCGCCGTCATTTGTTTTTGTTTAACAATAAAAGTCTTGTTTCCGCTTTACTAAGAACGTATATCAACAAACCGTACAAGTGACTAGGATTCAGTCATTCGGTTCCCGCGCGATCTTACCATAGCCGGTATTAGAAAAGTCCGAGTGACACTAAAACAAAAATGGCGGAAAAACGTGTTCGGAGAGACACAGAAACTGGAGATACCACTCCACCGAAAAAGAAAAAAGCTGTGCAATACTTTCGACAGGATTATGCATTTAAGTATCCGGGGATTAACAAGTCTTTGAAAGGAAATGGATATGCACATTGTGGCGTTTGTATTTGTGATTTCTCGATATCGCACGGAGGGGATTTTGACATAAGAAAACATTTGAAAACGACGAAACATGAGCAAAGCGTAAAATTTCAGCAAGGATCTAAAGTGAAGATTGACTCTTTTTTTGTAAAGTCGGATTCAAAGACGGAGAACGACGTTACTAATGCTGAATGTTTGTTTACGTCAATGATCGTTGAACATAACTTGCCAATTGCTTTAGCAGACCATGCAACAAAACTTTTCCGTAAAATGTTTCCGGATTCAGAAATAGCAAAAAAATATGCATGTTCAAGGACAAAAACTGCTGCAATAATCAATGAAATGGCATCCTCAGCCACAGAAAAAACTGTGAGTAATCTTTAATCAAAAATGTTTAATTTATCAACAGACGGAAGCAATGATGTTGATAGCAAACTATATCCAATAGTTGTGTCATATTTTGATGATGAGGAAGAGAGGGTCGTTAACATGTTACTTTCAAATCCTAATTTAATGGGGAAATCAACTGGCGAGAACATTTGCAGTATGCTTAGGGAGGAGTTTACAAAAAAGTCTTTGAATTGGGAAAATGTTGTTTCTCTAGGAGTTGACAATGCTAATGTGATGATAGGTACAAACAAAGATCTGGCAGGATGTCTGTTGAAGATGAATTCAAATTTGATAATTAGAGGGTGCCCATGCCATTTGCTTCATCTTGCTGCAGAAAAGGCTGCAAACAAGTTACACTACCAGTTTGATGAAATTCTGATTGATATTTATTATTATCTTGACAAAAGTGCTAACAGAAAACAAGAACTTGGTGAATTTCAAAATTTGTGTGATACTGAGAGTCACAGAATGTTGAAACATGTGTGCACTAGGTGGCTATCTCTGGGGAAGTGCCTAGATAGACTGATTGAACAGTGGCTACCACTTAAATATAAACTTTATTTATTTTACAACAATTGCGAAGTATTTTACTTCTAAACATGATGAAAAAACCGGAGTACCCGGGGAAAACCCACGTGGTCCGGCAGGTGGCCCCTTACCTTTTCACGTCGGGAATCAAACCCCGGTCCAAAAAGGACTACCACTTAAGAAGTATTTTACTTCTAAACATGATGAAAAGAAGAAACAAGAAGAAAAAAAGGAAGCAAGAAGAAACAACAAGAATTGAAGACCAGCAAAGCTAAGGGTCAGAGTGAACAATCTAAAAGTCGTCAAAGTGTCATCAAGTTTACAGGATCAAGTTCTACATGTATATCAACTGGGTCCAAGGACAGGGGTAAAGAGAAGACTTCTGATCATAGGACAGCAGGACAAGAGTCTGAAAAAAGCCAAGGGCCTGGGAATACATATCTTAGAGAAGAAAGGTTGTACAAACTTCTAACATCAAGGAGGTGTGTTGTTTATGCACTATTTTTAAACAACTGTATACAGACCTTTGACAGATTTAATCTTAAACTACAATCAGAGGAACCACTGATTCATTGTCTACAGAGAATCTTGCTATCTTTATTCAAGGAACTGTTGTGTAGACTTGTGAAACCTAAAGTTATAACTGACTGTTCTGATATTCTAGAAATTGACTACAAAGACAAGAGAAATATTTTGAAAAATGAGGATCTTGTTGTTGGATATGAGGTGGATCCATTTCTTCAAAAGTTGGATAATAACCACAAGTTATCTTTCTACGAAGATGTCAAAATTTATTATCAAACAGCTCTTGACTATATGAAACTGAAATTTCCCCTCAAAGATGTAACATTAAAACATGCAGAGGTTGCAGATGTTGGAAAGAGGAAAGAAGTATCCATGAAATCTGTGGAGTATTTTGCAGAGAAATTTAAGCCAGTACTTTCAAAGGAATGTACAATGCCAGAGACTTTGAATTGCTTGCAAAGGCAGTTTTTGGCTTACCAGACTGATCCTCTTGAAAACATAGACTTGTCTAAGCCAGTCGACAAAGTTTGGTGCCTAATCAGTAAATTGAGAGATGAACTTGGACAACTTAAATATGAAACAATTTCCACTTTGATGAAATCAATTTTAGTTATTCCGCACAGTAACGCCAGTTGTGAAAGAATATTTTCCCTGGTCCGCAAGAACAGAACTGATTTCAGGGGTTCTTTATCAAACCAGACTCTTGAGTCTATTCTTATTAGGAAGCAGGAAATGACAACAAAGCCATGCTACACACAGACATTTGACTCACATTTTCTGAAGAGGGCAAAAAGTTCTGCCTATACAGTAAACAAATAAAGTGAGTATATTAAAATTGTCTTATTTTAATCAGCTGTAAATCTGCTCAGAATTGGCCAGATTCAATTTCTGTGCGTCTAGACCTCGTCAGCGGCTGGGGGCCCCCAGACCCCCGGCTAATTTTTTTCGCCTCGCTTCGCTCAGCATATTACTCTTTTTCATTTGCTCAGGTTGGCATCTCTGCGTAAGTGAGGCGGGATGCCAGACGTGATAAAGCGTTCACGTGTCGCAATCTTTCATCAAGTGTAACTACTATATACTGCATTAAAAGATGAGTGTATGTTTAATCTTTAAAATTGCGTTCATGTTGTCACATTTTGATAAATAACAACATCGCCTGTAAACCCAATGCTCAATGGATTGTGAAGTCGTAAATGACGACTTAGACAATGCACCAGAGAATATCATAGACGATGAATGTATGTAACGGACATGGACGAAAAGGTTACGTGCATTATACAAAACTTCAATTTATATTTCCTTGTTGATATTTTGTCTTTATATATCATATGCATGAATATTTTGCAAATCAATTAATTATAATAATAGAATGTCGACACAAAAGGTAATTCTGGCCAGACATTAGAATGCACAAGACTCGGGAGCAAAACCAGTCACTAGACTGAATTACAAAAATAAAGATTAATGCTGCTCTATAGCTCTCATAGTGGCTTATGTATAATCCTACCTTGTGAGTGAGTATCATTTAAGCTGAAGTTGTGAAAATCAAAGAAAGACACTTGTTGAGCATGAATTTGGTTTCTTCTGTGGGTTGATGGTTTTCCCAATCTCATCATTAGTTTGAAAGAAGTTAATAGTACTGAAAAAAACAATGGAAGATCACAATGGATGATGAAAAAAAGTAAAAATATTCAATTTTAAAGATAATAAATACCCAAACAAGAAATACGGAACAAAATAAGAAAAACAAATTACCCACTAAGATGAATGTCACTATTTTTCAAAACCTTGACATAATCAAAATGAATATTAATTAATAGATAAATGAATAATACAAGAGACATAAATACAAAAATAAACATTACTGAAATATACCCTGTAAGTATATTATAGAAGAACTGACTAAAAAACCTTATTGACCCCTAACCTCTATACTAGGTGTGACATCCTATGGTATATGTATAACAGTTTGTATAGCCTAGGGGTACATGAAGGAGTATAAGGCATGAAAGTAACGGCATCACTTCCGGGTCAATCGTGAGTTTTCTATGCTATGTTTGACCGGCGGCAGATTTAATAGCCTAATGTTGTGTTTTGTAACGGGATGGAATTACCAGACTTTGAGAGAGACAAGTAGCTTTTTTAGATTCCCTAAACCATGGCTGTCGGTCAATCTATCACCAAATAAACACTTCATTATCTTACCTATGGTGGTTCATTTTGAATTAACTGTTCCAAGTACTTTTTAACATTTGAGTAACGATGCTTCTCACATCAATGAAATACAAACATTTTGAATTATGTGGAAATGAGTAATCCTGGAGTGGGCGTGGGCATTTTCGTACACAAAATCTGCCTTGGATCACCATGGATACATAGATATTTCTTTCAGGAGGAGCGATAGGAAAGTAACTGTTGCAGACCGAATCTGTAGCTGCCGTTTTAAAGACGGGAAGAAGGAGAATGTTCCAACTTTGTTTTCTTGGAACCAAGGGGAATATTTTGACTACCAAGATCCAAATAAAATTTCAAAATGTCATAAAAAAATTCACAATCAATTGCTATATTTCCATAAAACTGTCTGAAACATTAGTTTTCAGATCGAGTGGACAACAGACACAACAATATATCAGTCCTTCCTTAAAAATGTGACAAATCATTTGAAGAAATAACAGAGCACTTTTAAGATTGTGTTCTCTATGTTCATATTACACAAGTATAACATGTACATCTTTATTATAATTCTTATTAACAGGTATCATGCCAAATTTAATGTTAAATGTAGTAGCTGAACATTAACACAAATAAACTCAGTATATATATATACTGAAAATATCAACAGCTCAGTGTCCGGTTCAATACAGGAGAATAATAATCAGAAACACGATGTGCATTTAAGTGTAAAGCACGAGCGCTTTCATGTATTAATCTTCAGACGCTTTACATCGTGTACTGTCGGGCTTACATGTTTACAATCTATGACGTCATCAACGACTTGATTATGCATTGTGACGTCATAGAAACGGGAGATAATTGTGCTTACAATAGCCTGTTTAATTTTGGCTTTAAAGTCTTAATGAAATGTTTTTGTTTTTCTTTTCTTTCGATAGTTCTTTGTGAAAATTATTTATAGAATGGAAATATTTTGAAATTCTTTTTCCCACAGGTGTCTATATGTTTGCTTATTTCATTTTTTTCTATATTTCGGCACATTCATGTGTTGCTTGTGTACACGCACACGAGCCGGTAGGGTGTTGCTCGTTTCTCCAATATAATATTCTCTACACCCAAGGCATGTTATGACATAAATTAAGTTTTTAGATTCACATGTCATATTGGCATTGACAGTAAATTCCCTTTCGTTAAAACGGTATGATGGTCCTTCTTTCATATGACTACGTGTGCCGCATCGTGGATCCTTGCATTTCGAAACATTATATCGAGTTTCTTCAAAGGTTGAGTTGCATAGTAATCGTTTAAAGTATATATATATATATAGTTGTTATAATTGTCAATATAAGTTGATAAAGATAACAATGCTGGCTAGCATTAGTATTATACATTTATCTTAGCAGTGTCTCTGAAAAATCAGACTAAACAGTTACTAGCTAGGGTTTTTCCCTGTTAATAAATGGCATTATTATCAGACTTTTCTATGTCGTTATTTTCAAATCAACCTATGAATTTAGATTCAAAATCATGTTCAAATGTGAAACTTAAACTTTGGATCATCTTGATACCTTGACTGTCATGATAATAAGAAAATCAAGAGAAATATTTTTCCACGTCAATTTTTTTACTAAAATCAACTTTAGGGACTGTGATATGTTAGTAAAAAAAAAGGCACATTTTTACCTGTTTCTTCCACCGCGGCAGCTCCATTGGAACAATACCTTTCCTTGGCCCCTACCTCATTTTTTATACCCCACAAGATGGCATCCTTAGTCGGCAAATTGTATGAAGACAGTATTTGTTTGAAGAGGGAGGGCAGAAGTCTGAATGAAATACAAAGACCGTTTATCCCAAAGGAGTGATAGTGTCTCGCACAATATTAATGGATATAAAAAAACATGTACAATTTAAACTTTCAACAAACCTCGCATGTACATAACAAATTTATACACTAACCTGTGCAATTTGTACACGTTTATAAATCTTTAGTAAAAAAAAAAAACAACAAAACTAAACCAAGATGCTAGCACTGGAATCTGAAATTCCGACTGAACCGTTTAGCTGTTTAGTAGCGGCGAGTACACAATATAACATGTACAGGGAATGTAAGCTGAACAGACGTGCACATAAACAGAAAAAACTGACAAGGAAATCAAATCATGTGACAACAAGCAGGGGATATAAACAGCTGATTTATCACTTCACTTACGTTCACATGATAACTTCTGTCCCTTTACTGGCTTTCACTCGTCCCTGTAGGTGCTTGTCTCAGGATCGTATACAGATTTAAGAACATGCTCCGATTTTACGGCTATTTCTGATTTCTGGTGCAGTTTCTTCGTTCCAGAAACAAAGTTAAACCAATACAATATCGAAAATGCCATTGTGGAAGAATCTACACGCTTGCTCTGACAGCTGATCAGCGGTTTAGAATAAGTATATTGTTTCCATGTAAAATATATAAGTTTCTTCATATTGAGGCTATCTCTTTCGAACCCCAAAATCTACAAAAGATGAGATATCTCAACAAAGAAGTTGTTAATTCTTTTACTGTATTAATATGATGTAATCTGTAGGTATTGCATTCTTAACTACCCGTCAACACATCAAATGGTTAATCACACGGCGATCCAAACGGAAATAACATTAAACAAAGCAAAAGGTAAAAGACAAATGTTAAAAATCTTAAATGAGTATATTAATACAAAATATTAAAATGGTATGTCATATAGACCAACATTTATCAGGTAATCTAGAATTTTACAAATCTCGACAGTTTCAAAAAGGGTCTTTTAAGACTTGTAACGTTACGATAAAAACATTCTAGAGTAGACAGTTCAATGCAGTCCAGTAAAAATGTTTAATGATGAATGGCTCATCACATCCTATGTGCCGAGCATTGTCTTCGCCCTTCAACATATCAGCAGGTGAAGGAAGCCAGTTTCGTGTTGTATGTTCAGACCCGTTTCATTACAGTACTCTCTAACAAGTTTTGGATATTGACTGCTGCCATCAGTCATGAGAGATTTCACACCGACAATATTGGCAGTGCGAACACTCTCAAGTGCAAGGGCAATAGGCCCTATTCACGCGATACTACTTCCGGTTTTCAAAACGAGGTTAAGGGTGCTTCCTCGGCAACAGTTGTGATGGACGCCACGGAGAAGCAGATGAAGACTAATTTTCATTGCTGTGTGCCAAAGTGCAACGGGGACAGCAGACGGCACCAGGAGTTGTCTTCCTCGGGATAAGGAATTGAAAAGGCTTTGGATAATCAAAACCAGAAGTGGATTTGCTCAATACCTCATCCCTGTGGCACTGTCCAGAAAGGTGTTAAATAAAGATATTTTGAACTTGCTTTGCATTCAGCAAGTTGGTTTAACATAGTAACTTCTTTAATTTCATTTCATTTATGTAATATAGATTAAATCTCTATCAATTTTCAATCGTACACATGAAGGGCTTTCCATTTGTAAGCCTATATCTACCTCACTACAACAGGAGTTCAATTTGGAGACTGACGTGTAATGAAACAAATAACACATGTTAGGCAAGATTGGCATTCATTAGAGACACAGAATCTTTTGCCTTTCATCCAGAGGTAAACCCCCTGTATACATTACAGGTACATGTGTGTGAGGTTAGTTTATTGTTTGAATGTCAGTCAGGTGTGAAAAAGCATAGTATTGTTACATAACACCCAGTCCTCAGGGCATAATTCTTTCAGGTAACCATCATTTTACTGTGATTATGGATAGGAAAAAATGGTACTAAGAGAAGTCTTCATTAAAACAAGTGACATTAAAAGAATTAAATTACATAGCTTGTGGTTGTGTACGCATACATAATACATGTACTTTATTAAACAGAAGAGCTACATGTATAACTCTTTCCTGATCAATGAGCTTGTTCAATTTTTGACACACTGTGGCAAATAATAACTGAAATAGAACAAATCTAATGTCTTCTTCATTTCATGCCACT
The DNA here is from genome assembly GCF_031769215.1 of Ylistrum balloti. Taxonomy (NCBI): domain Eukaryota; kingdom Metazoa; phylum Mollusca; class Bivalvia; order Pectinida; family Pectinidae; genus Ylistrum; species Ylistrum balloti. The sequence continues at coordinate 198,287 of NW_026782653.1, read as the reverse complement.
TTTCTGGATTGAAATTAATTCTCTCCAAATGGTAGTCATTTCTGCACATAACAAACAAATCACACCACTGTACACCTGTCAGGCCCATTTGGCCCATAATTTGATAAAAGTATTCATGTGTGGTCTTCAGTTTGTAAGAACCAGTATTATCTACCAAAGATAAATACTTTAGATCTGTTATAGAATCTGTATTTGGACATTTTATTTCTAAAAGTCCATGTATGGGTAGCATAGATGGATCAATGACTTTCCTGTCTGGTGACGTTCCCAAATGGCAACAGGAAGGATTGATCACTAAGCCGGCATCATACACATTGTTGCCTGTAATAGTACCATAGAAATCAGCAGCTTCCTGCTCATGTTCAATGCCGAATTTCATAGCAGCTGTTTGCACTATATTTCCTTTGACCAAGATATCAGCAAGGATGTTGTAATCTTTTTTCCTAGAGCAGACACGTTTAAAAACTGATGATGTTAAACGTTTTTTTCGTGCATTTTTCCAATGAGGGTTTGTGTATTGTTCCAAAGTGTTTTTTTCTATATCAATACTTTGCGATGTTGTTACTTTTAATCCGTCATAAACATTTTGCTCACCCATTTGTAGAACTACCTCAAAATTCCTAGCAATGTCTGGCATTTCATAGTCTGGATATGTTGGATAATCTGTATGATTTATGTTATTTGAGTTGTCTTGAAATTTTTTTTTTTTGTTGATATGACAAAACTGATCCTTTAGGTACAGGTCCAACTTTTGTGTCAACAGTTTCCATATTATCTATAGAAACTTGTAATAATGTTTTAAGCTGAGCATTGGTTGATTGAAGTTGTGTATTTAAGTTTGTGACAATGTTCTGGAATGGAAGTGGTTGTTGTACTGGACAATAAAATTTAGACTTGACACCATTTGTTCTTTTTCTTTTGAAATTTGAAATTTTTTGAACCTTTATGTCATCAACAGCCTGTGGCGTGAGACCTTGCATCCGCTGGGGGATATGCCAAGTTTGAGGCATTGATGTTTTAGAAATGACACATGGTACAGTTTTCAAATCAAGTTTTGGATAATGGTTTTAAGTATACAATAAACCAAGAATGTGACTGCATTGGCCTGAACCTGCCTTGCATGTGCAGTTACAATTTATAATAGATATAATTGACTTCATGGAAAGGTGCAAAACATGTGGGGGATCATTTTTCTTCATGGAAGGAAAACATGTGGCTTGGATGTCACACCCCAATCCTGTGGAAAATGGTCTCACTGAAAGGGCATAAAACAATCTTGTCTGAGATGATTGAAGATGACTGATGATGTTGACCCAGGCCAAAGTGGGCGGATAATTTAAACAGTTTCTTTGAGGTACTATACAATTTGGACAGTTCTTTGAGGATAATAAGTAGTTTTACATTTTGCTTTAGCAGTTATTTCAAACTGCCATTTTTGGGGTGTAACTTTCTACAGTGTATATACATGTGGTATATTTAAAATTGATGTAGACAATATTGGCCTTGACAGTCCAGCATAGCAGTCCTCTTAACAGTCATTTATATAATGATATGAACATTTATCAGTTTAAACTCATTTAAATATTTTGGCCAAAATAACTGCTACCAAACTGCGAAGGCTAAGAAAACTGCTAAGGACAGCTCATTATCTGTCAAGGGTGGTAAATCATTTGCATAGACACTCCTAATAATAATAATAACTGACTGATAAGGTATGGGAATGTGAAGTTTAAGAAACTGCCTTCCACTTGGACAAGGGGATCGATGATGAAGATTATAAATGTAGATGTCAGATGGTGATGATGGTTGATGATAAAAAAAACACCTGTCATATGATGAATTCTCTGAGTGATATTTTATTGATCAAAAACGTCTTTAAAAAATAAACAATTGCTGATAGTAATTATAATAATCTTGTCTAGCTAAGATAGAATACGTAGATATATCGTGGAAAAAACACAAAAGAAAGGCAAAATGGGATATAAGAAAAAATGAAGTCTTGTCATATCCCATTTAATTCAACATTTTTAAGTTTTGCTCACTTAGTTAACCGGACTATAAAATGATTATCAATATGTATCTGACACTGACATGCAACAACTATCAATATTGATATTGTAAGACTTGTAGTCGCTCTGTGTGTGTATCCCCTGCTATAATCTGTCATTAATGATATGGGAGAATTAAAGAAAATGAATGGCTTTTCCTCTATTGTAAACACATTTTGATAATTTCTATGGATTGGTTTTCTGGGAAAACATTAAGTGTCCATGTTATTTGAAATTAAAGTCCGTGAAATTTAAGATTATCGATAAATTGCGTACAGGCCCTCCCATGTAAACCCTCTCAGACCACTGACGTTATGAATAATATGACACACCTTCAACGTCGTGGACGTACCCCTCAGTAAAATTGCAGTAACCTCTCTTTTTGGACTTTGCCGGAACATTCAGTTCTGAGGCCCACCCCTCAATAACGGCTTCTGAGATCGGAGGCACAGAAGAGAGTGATCTTGACCAAGCAGGCGAATCGCACTTGGCGACCATATTGTTGTCAGGGAAGCACCCTCAGCCTCGTTTTCGAATTTCATGGCGGAAGCGTGAATAGGCCCTATTGTTCGCTCACTGGAGGACATAGACTGGTCAGCACCAAATGTCTTGGAGCAACTTGGACCAGAGTGATCACAGCTTGGGTTTCAAGCACAATTTATTGCAAGTGTGAGTTTAATGCTTGTTTCATGTTCCACTAAAGGAGAAAAGGAAGCAGATGCTGCCTCATACCCAGCCTGGAGTCTGTTGATATATAATGTATATGTTTCTACAGCTACAACAGGCTGTTTACCGAGAAGCTGCACGCACTCTTTCACAAACCTCTGGTTTTCAAGCATAGATGACCTATTGATCTCTGTCATTTTAGTGTTTAATTTGTTAAATGTGTTCTGTATATATGTTCTGGTGAGTGGCTTGATGTCCATGCATGTCAGAAATAAGTGAGCATCGGATGGGCCCACTTTGGATTTCAGAGTAGCCAGCACAAGGCTCTGATTAATGGCTCCAGGTGCAGCACTGCTTTGACTCAATTTCAGTCTTTGATATTGGATGTTTCAAATTTGCAATGAACACACTTGCCTTTGACTGTAACACAATGCTGAATCTGCGTGTAATGTCAATACTGCATTTGGGTTGAGCACATGTATGTAATGCAAAGGCCTGGCAAAGCACAGACAGTGAGTGTAATGCAATTATGATATTTTGGGTGTTCATGTTATGTTTAGTCATGGTGACCTCTACCTCACTCTCTAATATTTTCTTCCTGTATTGATTTTGTTCGTATCATAATGATGTAATCACCAAACAAGACCACAGAACTATGAAACCAATAACCTTCCATCTTGCATACAGGGATATAAAATTAATCAGTATCATTTAGAGTCAAAATAACTTTAATAAACTTAGGAAATAACTGTTAATAGACATTTTCAAATTACCTCCCTTGGCATTGTCAAGTGGAAATGAAATCTGAGTGGCAGGCAGTGTTATAAGGGTTTTTTAACCTCTTGTCCAGTATGTAATCTTCACTTTGGTCAGCATCTTGACAGAAATATTTCTTTAAAGCAGACATAAAATATGAGTCAAAATTCCATTTTACACGAATATGTTGACATATTTAAGAGGAAAATGAAGTTCGAGGCACGATCTGGCTAAACGGAAAAGATCTGTCAGAATTTAAAATGTTTTGAAAATGTAAAAGAAAAATTCAGAATGGTGTTTAATGTCTTCATTTGAATCTGGAAAGTGTCAGAATTTTTTTAACTTCATACATGGTTGGATTGTAATTTATTTAAAAATGCATCATTCATGTAAATGTGTACCACTCGGTCATTTTAAAAGATACACTGATTTCGGATATATCATTTTGTTCGTGATATCATTTTCTAGATATCTGATGGGTTTTAAAGGAATTTCAAGACAGAAATAGTGGTGTATAAGTTAATCTACTGTGTGTAATTATCTGGAATTTTTCTGAAAATGGTCATTTAACTGTTTCCTGCTACATATAGACTCAATAAAACAAGCACTGTTTCCTAATACTGTTCACTCTGCATGGCTCAATTGACAAATGGCAGATATTTACACACAATTTGTTATGGCAAAGAACAGTTGGTAGAATGACTGACGACTATTAGCCGATCGACAGCTTTTGATTGACAGCGTGGTTTAGCCAATCAGATCGCGGGTAGTATTCGCCTCTTTGTTTACGTTTCGCTACTCCAACATTCTCCGACAATGGTGAAACGTTGCTGCTTGGGAACTTGCAACACCGATTTCTCTACCCAGAGCGATTGGAGGGAGGTGTTGTGTTCATAATGTTTCCCAAATTTCAGACGAAGCATGAGAAGTGCAAATCTTGCCTCCGATTGTGCGGACGGCCTAAGTATCAACTTAACGAGGAGATCCTGCGGTGTCCTAGATTATAAAGCATTTTTTTTATTTTCATGTCTGCTCAAAAGTGCGTAAATATTCACAGACTGACGTGTACAATATTTCAATGAACATCAGTATTTTTCTTCACTCAAAATTTTGCTAGGATAAGTTTTATAATCCTCTCTCATGTGCTAATAAGCTGCATGTTAATGTGTGTATTTATAAACAAGCTTGATTTCGGACTGACCATTTTCGGATATTTTTTGACTGAAGGGAAATGAAATTATCTGGACATGTTTCTGCTCTTTTACAAAGTTATACTTTGTGAATGGTATTTTTAGATTTAAACATATTTATTGTCAAATACAGACATTGTATTAAGCACAAGTTATTACAACTTTTCAAAGCCTTCTCCAAAGATACATTACATATGACAATACAAAACAATATGACAATATAGTACAATACTGATAATACAAATGTTGATATATATTAACTCAAAATATGTTGCTGGTTTTAATAAAATGTTGCACATGTCTAAAATGGTTGAATGAAGGTCCACAGAAAAATTACAATTACCATATAAAAGAAGTTCAATATCAAACGGAACATTCAAAATATTTAGATTATGTACCAAAATACGCCTTTCAATTGAGAACAGGGGACATTCAATAAAAAGTGATAGACATTCTCACAAGGATGACCACAATTACAGGATGCATTATCAACTAGATTAACTCTAAATAGGTCATAGTTAAGGGAACTACACTTGTGTCGGAGCTTAGTATGCAAAATATTAAGTTTACGATTTCCAGTCTTAAAGTAGGTTGGAGGACTAGACTGAGTATTAGATTTTAAACATGATCTGAATGAATTAAGCGAGGGCAGGGATCGAACAGATTTTTCTAAGTTGTTCCAACAGTTGAGAGTAGAAGGAAGAAAAGAAGAGTTAGTAAGAGTCTGAAAAGAGGAACCCTATAGTTGTTATTGTTACGTAAATTATAACGATTATTTTCACCAAGTAACGGTGGAAGATTTCTTTTCCTGTGAATGGTCTGTGATAATATGAGTGTTTACTGTTGTGGTTAAACAGTTGAAATAAAATCTTAAAGTCTTCCAATAAGGTATTAATATTCTTGATGAAAAAAAAACATTAACATGATACACATAAAAAAATAAAAATTTAATGCCAGTTTAGAAAGTAACCATTATATCAGTGATATATCTTGGTGGCCATTTTATAAAGACTTTATATGACTGTAAAAGCAAATTTGTTTTGTTAGTTTCTTTGGGGTTTACCACTTCATTCCCACTTGAAACAGAGGTGAGGTGAATTTTCACGGGAAAGAAATTGTTGCTGCCGGGATTCAAACCCACCCGGCCCTCTGCACCCTTCTGGTCGTGGAGCCTATGCTCTACAAACTGAGCTAACCCTGCATGGCGACTGTTTTTATTTTTATTTCATTAATTCTGCTCCATAGAAAACTATCACACCACTTGAACTTTGTTTTGTTTTGTTGGTTTTTTTTTATCTTTTTAATTATTAGCAAAAATGTAAAGAGGAAAAAAAACATAAACAGATTCAACATCATGTGGTGTTTAAAGGGTATCTTCAGCGAATTTTTTTTTTTATATATGAAAATATAGGTTACTATGACCACTTTACAAGAAATAAAAAATTTCAAAGATGAACCATAAAAACGAAATTGTTAAAATGGCAAAATTATCGATTTCACGGAAACAGTTGAGTAAAAATCTGAAAACCCAATAAATGACCAGTGACGTTACAGTATACCAAAAAAGACTGAAATCGACTCAATTTAACATGGCGAGTATAGGGTAATGAAAGTACGTGACTACTTAAATGGACTGTTTTAAGTCTTTCAAGGAGGAAAAGGGCTAAAATATATATACATAATTTTAGGTTATTAAATTCCCTAACGACCGGTATATTTCTTTATTTAAGTATTGCACTGCTACCACGTATTAACTTAGTTTAAAAAGTAAAAAACTCTCAGAAATACTCGTCTGAAAAACGGATCGTAGTAATGTGGTGACTTACTGGGTTCTCGCAATATGCGTCAAATGAAAAAGACAGTTTTTACTCCTTCAACAACGGAAAGTGCTGTAATTCATAGATACAAATTTAGTATTTTGAATTCCCTATTGATTGGTGTATATATTGTCTTTGAATAAATGCAGTGATTTGCCATATTAAGCTTATTTGAAAAGGAAAACCTCATAAATATTCAACTGAAAACGGGTATATCCCCAAATTTTTCCGCTGACTGGGGAAAACATGGCCACTAATTTCAACTGTATCATCGTCTCTTGTTTGGAAGGACTCTCGTTGAAAGTATGACCTAGACACGAAACCGTTCGCTTTTAATTTTTTTCATCGATACGTTAGAAGTATAATTAAGTCCGATATCATCGGAAATGACGTTCAATGCTGACGACATTTTGTTTGTCGGAAATGGTGAGAGTAGCCTCCCTTGATTTTCGGTAGGCGTGGTTATTTTTGTGTTGTCGATTGGCCAATTGTCGAGGAAATACTGTAGACGATGAACAGTGACACGCCGCCTGTGATTTCTATACATCTGATGTATGACACCATAGCGTTCTTGTTTACTGTTCCCACATAATTGTGACGGTGTTCACCAGAAACTGTCTTAATTTCGAATAAAAAAAAACTTTTTCTTCAGCTGTGACATCCAGACTAAAATAACAGATATCTGGCTTTGTAACTGATATATGTGGAAGCATTGTGATATTTCCACCTATTCCTTACTGCTTTGTTATTTCTGCAGTGATATGAAGTTTTTCATCTCCTGGAGTAAATAAACAGATTGAGCCAAATCAGACTTTTTGTTATCTTTTATTATGTTTAAAGTCATACCAGATGTGAAGGAGGCCCAATAAAGAGTTTTTGAATATGTTGGTCATATAACAAATTTAACCGTGCAAAACAGTACATATTTTCAAAATCTAAATACAAATTTACTCTGTATTAAACACTGTTGAAAACCACGATTACCACATTAAAAAATCGCTGAAAATGGTAAAATATTATGATTTTTGACTGAACATTTCACCAAATAAGACAGAAATTTCAACCATGGCACATATGATGACTATCTGAACGGCCCGTCAACACATAAAAGGTCATTATGACCATCAGCTGGTGAAACACACAGTGATCCAAAATGGAGAAAAACAGAAAACAAACTAAAACGTAAAAGACAGATGCATGGTTATCTTATAATAGAAGATTAATATGGTAGTTCGCAGTTTATAATGTAGACCACCGTCTTAAAGATAACCTAGAATATTATCACTTAATAGTTTCAAAAAGGGTCTAAAGAATTCAGACGTTACGATAAAAAAATGCGTCCGTAAACAATTTAACACTTTCGACTTTTAAAAAAACTCTGATCCAATTTCAATGAAATTTTGCAGAAATCTTCCTGGCCTAAGATGAACCAAAATTGTGAATTTCATATATTCAAACAAACTAATGAGAACAGTTATCTATTCGGACTCTGTTTCTGTACTACAAAGTCTTACCAATAAAAAATCCAGGCAATGAAAAAGCAAATCGTGCCGCAAAGGAAGTTTTATCACTACCACCTGTTGTTTTAAACTTCATTTTACGGAGTTTAAATCATTTATCAAACATTTTTAACAGCTCGGTGGCGGGAGGAATGGAATGAAGATACTAACAATAAATTGCACTGCATAAAACTTATCATGGGTGAATGCTCTCCATGCTATAGAGACAACCGAGACGAAGTTGTCCTTGCCCGTGTTTTACCGTTTGATGGCCCTAATGACCTTTCATATGTTTATGGGCCGTTATGAAATGTTTAAGGTATGTATGTGACCCATCCGAAGACTAGCAAGAACAACTTCGTCTCGGTGGTTGTCTCTATAGCATGGAGACCATTCACCGATAACAGGTTTTACGGAGTGCAGTTTATGATTGGTATATGTATTCCATTCCTCCTGCTACTGAGCTGTCAAAATGTGTTTAACAAATGGTTTAAAATCGGTAAAATGAAGTTTAAAAACAACAGATGTTAGCGATAAAGCTTTCTTTGCAGCACTATCTGCTTTTTCATTGCCTGGTATTCCCATGTACCCAGGAACCCAGCAAAAAGCAATACGAAAGTTAAAGGCAAGTTCATGATATAACATTAAGGTATTAGGAATGAAAATGTTTTCGATATCTCTATTGCTTAGACTTAGAAGTCAGAAAGAGAGTCTGAATGGATAACAGCTCTCATCACTTTGTTTCTTTGAATATATTCAATGGCGAGGTAGATAGCTCGCGCTTCCGCCGAGAATATTGAGGCTTTGTTCGGTAGCCAGCATCTATAGGTTTCATCTTGTGTAACCATGGCCGCAGCAACCATCAGTATATAAATGTCGAAATGTTTTATATCTTAACTGCAATTTCGAGAAGGATGAACAAGAGGTGTAACTGTGTCTGATTTAACCATTTCATGTAGAGAAAATTCAACATCAGGTGAAATCAAGAGCCAGGGCGGAATTTCTGTTGTTCCAAATGACTGCATTTGGTTAACATCAATATTTGTGTTTTGAAAAAGAGCGGATATTTGAATACCTAATGATGGCATGGTTTTTGGTTTGCCTTGAAAAAAGGTTTTGAATTTTAGGTCAAATACAGGGGGAAAAGCAGGATTTGACCTCAGCTTTTTATATGTGATGAAAGGTGAAGATAATCATACGATGTAATGAGCCATTCATCGTTAAACATTTTTATTGGACTGCAGTGACCTTCTGTCTACTCGAGAATGTTTTTATCGTAACATTACTGCAACACAATGACTAAACGCAGTGTTTACTTGGGTTGGCCGAAACGTTTATAGTGGTTTTCCTTAGTGAGAACTTCGCGTTAATATCAATTACAAAGATAGTTCATAATCAACATACAGAAGCTCCTTCAGGTTCTATAGGTTACCCGTCCATATCAAAGAGTTCCATACAAATGTCCTTGGGCCACCTTGGGCCACCTTGGCCAGGACCCGCTCCATCGCGGAGCACGTCCCATACGGGAATCTGCCCGTCTCCACGTCCGACTCTCTCTTAGCTACTCGATCCCAGACTAACTTCTGCTGGCTATTGTCTTAGTATAAACAATACACAAACACTTAATTTCAGTCCAGTCCCTATTGGACAACAATAACCCACAGAGCATCTACGCATGAAGGCACGTGCGACTATGAGTACCCGTTATCAACTTCCATCCTTGATCGACCATATACATTGTTTCTTATCTTGTTTACTTACAAATACGCGAGGCAGACAGGAGAGACCATCTACCTGTTCTGATCTCTCATACCGGCGATATTCTGCCACGGTGTTTCAACACTGAGGTGCACACCCCTCCCGTTATCAGGCGTGCATCACTACCTGTAACTCACAGGTCGTTAAGCCTGGTCCAGTGCCCGACCAATGACACCTGTTGTTAATTGCTCCCTGAGATACCTTTTGTACTTTAATTTCTGTCCTAAAATGTATTTTTTTACTATCCATTTTGTTACATTACATGTTTAAAAACCTTTTTTCAAACTGCTGAGATTGATAAAATTCTACATTACCTGCGAGATGTTGGTCTATATAATAGACTATGACGCACCATATTAATCTTTTGTGTTAATATACCTATTTGAGACTTTACCTTCTAGTTTGTCTAATGTCATTTCTTCCGATATTATGTGATGGATTCCAGCTACCAAATTAATCTTGAATTTATCATCCGCTGTAGAGTGTTACAAACAAAACTCCTCACTGATATTAGGCGGTAAATGGAGGGATCTGTCGTGTCTTTACCCTGTTTGGGGATAGGAATCACAGTTGCCATTTTCCATGACTTAAGGGCATTTCCCGATCTCAAAATATAATTAAGATAGATGTAGATGTTTTAGGAACTGATAGTGAATATAATCAGGTCCTGTTGCATTCATGATTTTTTTTTTTTCAAATTGTATCATTGAGAAAGGCTGATTGTAAGTTTCATTGTTTTCGGAAGAGAATTTAAAATGAGCTTTTTCATTTTTTCAAAAATTTTGGAATTGTTTTGGAATGATTATTTGCAGACGGATTTTAGGGGAAAAAAACATTTGCAACATCAAATTTCGATGTGGTTTTCCATTTGTTTTCAGATGTCCCATTGTTTTGCATGATGTTTTACCGCTGATTCGTTAAATCATATCCCATACCTTTTTTGTGGATGTATTGGAATTTAATTTAGACACATAATTTTAATGAGACGAAGTTGTCATTGCAGTCTTCGAATGGGTCATACATACCTTACACATTCATATATGTTGAAAGGCGAAGATAATCCTCGTTGCATAGGATGCGATGAGCCATTCACCGTTAAACTACTCGAGAACGTTTTTATCCTAAAATTACATGTCTAAAAACCCTTTTTGAAACTTGAGGTTAATAAAATTCTAGGTTATCTGAAAGATGTTTGTCTATATAATAGACTATGTCGTACCATTTTAATCATTTACGTTAATATACCCATTTAAGATTTTTAACATTTGTTTTTAGCTTTTGGTTTCTTTAATGTTATTGTCTTTTTAGATCACTGTATGCTTTACCGGTTGATGGCCCTGATGTCCTTTGATGTGTTGACGGGCCGTTAAAAATGTCATGATAATAATCTTAATTTATAGAGCACAAGTTGTCTTGAATATTTCCATATAGTTTAATTATAATATTATATGTTCATAACGTATACCATCCTAAATGGGATATAACATTAATGGGACCTTTGAGTTGCTCATTTAAATGAAATATCGTTATATCCTAGAATATAAGAAAAGTTGAGAAAATTCACTTGTTGAAAATAACGGAATTTGGAAGTTTCCCTCTTAATAAGGGAAGCCCCGACCATTTCATAGTTATTTCATGAATATGAAATAATATCAAGTACATTTAGCTGACTAATTTTTAAAGAAATAAAGTAGAAAAATCCATTGCATGGAAATATCTTTCTCCAAATGGAATTGTTTTATTTATAACTTGGCATTCCATATTGAAACAGTTTTGTTTCTACAATTCTATTCTATTGTAACTAAGTTAAATTTAGACACTGCAGAAGACTGACTCTTGTCTGAAATAGGCAGATACTTTTGAAAAAAAAAATCATGAAAGGTATTGTTTTTTAGGCATGTACTTGTATACTCAGTTTATACCTATTTTATTACCGTTAAGCAAAAGGTTGGGCACAAGTTACAATAACATTAAAGCCCTTTTCTTTAGAATAATAGCATATAAACATTTGAATATGTCTGAAAAGAATTATATACATATTTTAATTAAGAGAGCGCGAGGTTTTTTTTAATTAAGAGAGAGATTTACTCGAATTTCATGGCTAAATAAATACATTTGATTATACATTTAACCGCACCAACCGAATAATGCTATCACACAACGCAATCAAGCTCGCAAGCCATGAAGATTCGGACACAAAATTAAACTAATTGGAAAGAAATAATTATGCGTTTTCATAGAGACACGAGAATGTTGAACGTTACCTGTCTTAAGACCGTCGAGTACTCAATATTTACTGTTCGAAATTATGAATAAATCTTTATTATCATCACTTGAGTAGTCTTAATGGCCAATTAATAATTTGTGTAAACTGAACGGCAAATATTTATGAAGGTTTCTGAACATGGCCAACCGTTGGTCATTATATCTACCACATGCAAAGAAGAAATGATGAGCATTTTCATAAGGATATCCACATGCACAAGGAGAGTCGATTAGATTAATGTTGAAGAGATCTTCATTTAAAGGGCTGCATTTATGGCGGAGTTTGGTTAATACTGTATACTCCTTGAGATAAGCCAATAATCATGATGATTAGCTTGCATTGTACGCATTATATACCAATACACATGTGTATATACACATACAATGCATTAATTGTACATACAATGCATTAATTGTACATACAATGCATTAATTGTACATATAAGCTGTCAGTCCGTGCCCCCAGCCCATTTACTTATCCAAATAAAAATCTATGAGTCCGCCCTACAGCAAAACAACTGTTAATAAAAAAATAACGATACCTACATGAGTCATTCTTAATTTCAAACCAAAGCGTGTATGTATCGACTTGCAATTTGTAAAGAAAAAATGAGGAATACGTTGACGTGCTGCTATATTTGTAGATGGATTAAGTATCAATCAAGACCTCTAGTAAAATGAGACCCGGTTGGTATCTGAATAAATATCGACGATGAAGCATGGATTATAAAGCGAGGACTTCAGGGAGTGGTAAGATGTGCAGTACCTACTCCGTGAAAACTCCTGGTTCAATTATGTTTTACTTTCCTTACAAACAAATTGTAGTGAATTTGATGAAACAGTAACTAGTTGGTAACTTCATCCAGTCCTTTGTTAGACTACCTTTATTTGTCAAAATACTGCTGTAGCCTTTGTTTACGTTTTCGGGATACAATAAATGCCATCATAACACAAATCCGCATGATACTTCATTTTAAAATTTTATGATAAGTAACCGTTCAAGATTTTTAGCAATTGTCTTTTACTATTTAGTTTGTTTGATGTTATTTTCTTTTGTTTCCGGTTGATAGTCCTAATGACCTTTTATGTGTAAACGGGGCATTGAGATTGTAATGATAATAATAATGTAAACACGACGGTAATCTTAATAAATAAATTTCTTGTATTTCAAATCAAACAGTATCATTCCTAAAAAACTGATATAATTGTTCTAATCAAATGAGCGCATACTTGTGTCTATTCATCACTGAAATGTATATCTCTGACATTTTATACTATTTCTGGAGTAGGACTCATCCCGATATTAGAACATCGCCTTCAAAATCGGAAATATGTCAAGTTTTGGATGTGGCTGCATGGATGTATCATTTCGGGACTTGCACTAAGAAAAGTGACCCTTACATGTAAAGTTGATACTTACTTGCGGTCAATTTGAAATGCATTATTCCCTCGATTTGGACGATGAAATGTTTTGTTTAACGTACTAGTGGTGAAAAGAGACATTTCTGCTGGTAGATTTTTACTCCCGAAGGCCCAAGTGAAGTAAAGGGATAACACGGCGTCCGTCGTCTGACAACGTTTTTCATATAATGCAACTATGCATGACCAACTGAGCAGATTTTAATAAAATTTGGTCTGAAATATCCTTGGATGAAGAACATCAGTTTTGTATAAACGGTCGGCCTCGGCCCCCTGGCCTCAAAGGCTCAATAGGGAAAATCTATCAAATTCTTTAAGATATATCTTGTTCTTTAGGGATTGCAAGATATTGTTCAAATTTGGTCTGAAGCATTCTTAGGAGAAGGAAAATCAGTTTGCCTCGGCACCCTGGGGCCAAATGGACAAGGCCCAATAAGTAAAATCTCTTAATTTCGTAAAAGTCGATCTTGTTATGTAGGAATGCCTGGATTCACTCCCAATTTGGCATTGGTTTCGGCCCATTGGGACCAGAGGGCCGAGTTATAATAATGGACACCGAGCAAATTCTTTAGATGTGATGAAATACTTTTCCCTTGGTTATAATAAATCAATCTCGTCAAACTAATTAGGGTGAGCGATACAAACCCTATGGGTCTCTTGTTATTGTTACGAAAATGAGCTTCACTTCTCAATGCCGTCAAAATCGCTCTGATCAAGCCGGTCAGTGCCAGTCTTAATTTCAGTATGACGTTATTTAATATGCTGAAACTATCGAAGGTTATAAGTCAATCTGTAAACAAAGAAAATGTTTTGTCCACTGGTAGTCTAGTTCTCTATTTTATTATAATAATTATTACAATCTTAACGGCCTGTCAACACCTTAAAGGTCATACATAGGTTACCCATTCATATATGTTGAAAGGCGAAGATAACCCTCGGTGCAGAGGATGTGATGAGCCATTCATCGTTAAACATTTTTCTAAAGAACTGCATGGACCTTCTGTCTACTCGAGAATTTTTTTATCGTAACAAGACAAGTCTGAAGACCCTTTTTGAAACTATTGAGATCAATAAAATTGTAGGTTTTCTTAAAGATGTTGGTCTGTGTTATAGACTATGATTTACTATTGTATTCCTTTGTGATAAGATAACCATTTGTCTTTTACCTTTTAGTTTGTTTGATGTTATTTCCTTTTTGGATCGCTGTGTTTCACCGGTTGATGGCCCAAATGACCCTTTACGTGTTTACGGGCCGTTAAAAATGTAATAATAATAATAATTGTGTAAGCATTGTATTATATTATTGTTGATGATAATGATATCGGTAATCCTACACATAATTATACAAGTCTAGAAGATTACTGTGTATGTAACATTGATACACTTAGTATTGTCGATGAATTTTCTATTAATGAATTCTCACCCTTGTTATCTAATATACATTCCCCGCTATATATCTTTACATTTTTGTATTAAAGTCATCATACTGAGGTCAATTATAACAGCGTAGCCCTAGAAGGTGGGATGATAACACATGTTAACATAGGTGGAATGATAACACGTGTAATTATCATATCATTGTTAACGGCGTGTAAACATAGGTGGGATGATAACAAGAGTGTAAACCTAGAAGGTGGGATGATAGCGTGTGTAAACATAGAAGGTGGGATGATAGCACGTGTGTTAATATAGAAGATGGGATGATAACTCGTGTGAACATAGAAGGTTGGGTGATAACACATGTTAATATAGGTGGGATAACACGTGTAAACATAAGTGGAATGATAGCCCGTGTAAACCTTAGAAGGTGGGATAACACGTGTGTAAACCTACAAGATGGGGTGATAACAAGTGTGTAAACATAGAAGGTGCGATAATACAATAGGATATTTTATGGACGCAGGCATTAAATTGCCTTTATACCCATATCATTACTGGTATACAGTATAAAATAGATAGTATATTAGTTTATACCTCCGGTGACTGATTTATAACTGGCTAAGTAATTAAATTTTATCTCCCGCTTTTTTCTAATAATAGATAATTAATTTCAAACTCACCTACTGTTTTGGATTTAATAACCGACTCGGGCAGGTCATTCTAAATATCGACGATTCTAACTGTAAAGGAGTATTTCCGAACATCCATCTTGCAACGTTGTTTTCTAACTTTTGTTTAGTTGCCTCTTGTTTTGGAGGAGGTGTCAATTTGAAGCAATTCCTCTGTAATTTCTTCATCGTAGAAGCTGTTGATTATTTTAAAGACATTAATTAGTCTCCTCTTAAAGTTTGATAAATTAACGTTTGAAGCCCTAGTTTTTTAAGTCTGACACAATAAGGTAAATCCTTTAGGCTTGGGACCAGTTCAGTGGCTCGTCTCTGGACCCTTTCGATTGATTAGATATCTTTCATTTTATACGACTCCACACACTTAAAGCATATTCTAAATGTGAGCGGACTAACGCTATGAATAGTTGTTGGGAAAAACACATCGAGGTAGATAAAAGATCATTTTGGACTACTTCTATATCATCATCGTTTTTAATCTGTCTGAAAATTTTCGTATCGTCTGCAAAAAGCAGTTTGTTCCGGAAGGTTATTTATGTATATTACAAATAATACTGGCCCAAGGACACTTCCTTTAGGGATTCCACTTAAAACCGGATAATTTTCTGATGTTTGGTCATTGATTATTACCGTTTGCTTTCGGTCATTCAAAAATTTTTTTATACAGTTAACAATCTGGTTATTTTAACCATAAAGTGTTAGTTTACCAACAAGCCTGCGATGGGGCACCTTATCAAAGGTCTTCATAAAGTCCATATAGATGACATCTATTTCTCTGCCGTTATCTAGTATTTTTGCCCACTATTCCATCAGCATTACATATGGCGAAATATTAGCGATTTTTTTGTACAATTGAGTTATCGCCCTTGTCCACTCTGGTCCCATGGCATGATGCACAAAAAACACAAGATTGTTTTCATTAAACTGCTTCGCGTTTAGTTTATACGTTATATTTCGAATTGAACCCTCATTTATAGATAATTTGAAAATTTCCGAGTTAATTGGTTTCCTTACTTGCGATAAAGTCTATATAAAAATTGCGTCAAAATTGAATTTTCAATTCGAAGTGACAACACTAACAACTACGATGAGAGCGAAAGTTGGGACATCCTCCGCCATCATGCCCAATATAAATATATCGAGCATTAGCCAATCAAATTGAACACTTGGGGATTGTTCCATGTGATATACAACTATATATAGAAAGCCTCGTGTTCAACGCCCAATGAAAAAAAAAGTCGTCATTTCTTGCTTTATTGAAAAAGAAAATCAACCGGTGCGTACGATAAAAATCACCCCGTCATAGACCTATAATAGAAGAGTCTAGTTCTCTGCTTCAGTTAGAGAGCAGGGGGGATATATTAATTAATTTTGGGTGTTGCGCATAATTATAAAAACAGAAAAGTTTTGCACTTATCTAGAACTAATAAATTAAAACTGTCATCTCGATTGTACATGTATACTACTTTCTAGCACCAAAAAATATATAGAACTTCATTATTTCTGAGATTGTGACAATTATAATTTCCCCGCAGAGCGGAGCGAGGCGATTTTTTTTCTGAAGATACTAAACTATTTCAAGCACTGCAAAGCGAAGAAAGCCAACAATTCATCAGAAATTATTTCCATTGTCAAACTGATCAATTGAGACGTAGAATAGTTTTCTGAGTTTGCAGTATTATTCCAGGTTATATTTCATAATGTAGAGTATTTATTTTATGATGGTCAAGCGGATCGAGTGTTAACAAATTCTCTAAAAAATGTAGGTTTTGTTTAAAATGTTGATGTTTGTGTATTGCCCTTTATGTGCATGTAGTTTAGGCGAGCATTTTGGCAATTAAATATTTATTTATTTTGCCATAAATATGAATTATGATTTAGCTGTTTGTCTTTTATTGTGAATTTGTATGCATGCATATGTACAACTGTCCACCATCAAATTATCTTTATTACAAATATTATGAAAGACTGATTTTTTCCTTCTTTACCTTCTTTGTGAATGGCTGATGGTTTGAGAATGCTGAATTGGTGGGCCACTACTCAATTCAATATAATCCAAAAAAATAAGTCACTCATTTAAAATGATTTGAATTTAAATGCATCCATTTCTTCAACTATTTTCCCTATAATGTACTTTTACTCTAAATCTGCATTTCATCATGAATTAAAAAATAAACCCAGAGAAATGCTATGGCAGTCTGCAGGCAGGATATCTCAAATTCATACAAACATCATTCAATGTCTTTGTCCTACACTTTAATACTGACATACATTTTCCACATCAACATCTGAAGCACATAACTTTTTTTCCTGAATAAGATCACAGACTTAGACAACAATTAATCTAATTCTGTGATAAGCTCGAGTCCCAATCAAAACTGAATTCATAAATCAATCGGAATCAAACAGGAACTCATTTTCCCAAAGAAGACGGCAGTTGTATCCAATGTGCTCCAAGTGCATCAGACCACATCTACAGAACTTGGATGGTGGGAGCAGTTGCACACCTCTGTGACAACTGGTTATTACTCATGACTGGCGTGGACGAATGAGTGCGTTTTGATGTGTGTATGTCCTCTTTCTTTCTATACCTTGGGTTCATATATCCCGGACCAGAAACACCATGCCTTCCCCCAAATATGAAAGATGTCGATGAGAGAAGTAGAGAGTTGACATCTGAGGAACTGCAGTGTGTAGAGCCCAATTTTTGTTCCCTCTGCAATTTTTGTGGACTGGATGAATGTGGTATTGATTGTGTGTATATGCGTTGTCTTTTTTGCCTGTGTTAGGGAGGTCGGAGACAGTCATTTACAGGCTTATTACGTTCTGTTGAAGCAAAAAAAAAACCCATTTTTTTCGGGTTTTTCAAACTAAAATTAAAATACCAAATAAGCGTATTTGGGGGATAAAAATATATGAAATTAAAGTTCAAGACTTACATTTTCTTATTTTGGTAATTATTTTGTAATAAAATATAAATTCCTACCATTGCATGGCGTCCGAAGTGAAGTCGTTTCCCAAAATTCGGCCGCCATTTTGATTTATGTGTCAACAAGTTTGCCAAGTTCAGAATTAAATCCGCTGGCTATTACTGGACCGATTTTTACCATTGATGTCTTAAAATTTAGGAAAAATAATGTAGTTTTTGAAACTGGGTGATCCCTTTTGAAAAATTATGGGGATCGCACTGTAAAAAATCTAAATTTGCAAAACAGTGTTTTTCTACCGTGATATCACTTCGCCGCGAACAGGGATCAGTCGGATTTTTGTAGCCTGGACCTTCATCTAGCGATTGGTAACCAAGGTTTCCACAAAAAAACAAGAGCAGCCAGCGGAAATCATTGGATATTTGAGTGACTTTGTCACAATTTTTTGTTCGTATGAGTTATCGAACTTTGCTGCTGCTGCTGCAGGCCGGGTGCAAATCCTCCGCCATATTGATTAGACGTTGCTAACGACTCTACATCAAAAATGGAATCATCTGACGCATTCTTGCTTAGTTTGACGGACACACCGAATAACAACGATGGACCTAGGCTACGGAGGCCAATCACGAATGGTAAGTGATGAAATAACTTCTTCAACTTAGCTGAATTCCTTCTGTAAATTCACGGTCAATTTAAAACAGGCCGTAAAAATTTGTTTTATAATCCCTTCTTTATGTTTAATGTGTTTCTAACACTTCAATTGTAAAAATAACTAAACTTTAAATCGGCAATTTTCTCTCGGGTGCTCATAAACCCACAAAAAAAGAGTATGCATATTAATGAAATAAATTCTCCCAACAAAGAAGATTGACCAATGGGGCACGTTCATGAAGTCAGTATATCCATTCGGAACATCTTGGGATTTATATATTAAATATCAAAGATAACATTCGATTTTCTTTAGGATTTATATAAAAGTATGTTCTAGAACAAAATTTCAAAAGGAAAAAAAGGTGGGAATAGTTGCTGTGGTTAAGAAAAATATGTTTGATGGCATAGAAAACATTTTCTGAACACAGAACCATGTTTTATGTCTTGAGTCTTGTTAAGACATATATACAAATTATTTTCCTTGAAATAAATGGATGAAAATTTGATGAGAAAACAATTTTCTCTGTAAAATATCATGATTATACTCTCTCCTAACTAGCCTGTTCTTCTTAACTCAGAAAGTTGATTTTGGTCTATATCTTTGTTGTTAAATTCCTTCTGAATGTAGGAAATGCCCTTCTTTATCAATGCATGGGGGTATTGTTGAAGTGACAGAAAGTTGTTTTATTTATTTTGTTGAAATTCTTTGTTTTTAATTGTTTTGCTAATTTATGACACTTTTTAAAATCTCTTTTATTAATTTAAGTTTATTTTACCTTATTTTGGTTTCTTTTTAATTTGTCATATTTTTCAGTGGAAGAAGAATAATTGTGACTTATTTCATTCCATTTTTAGTTTAAAATAATCTTTTTCTTTGAAAAAATATCCTTATTCTTATTTTGATTTATTTTCTTTTTAGTTTGTTTACAGACTCTGATACACTGATTTTCATTTTATTTTTGGTAAGTATGATAAGTTTTATTTACATTCCAATACTTTTTTTATTTGCAGTTTGGTAAGTATGTGATAGATTGTTTTTACCTTTTTTCAATACTGTCACTGAATTAATTAGATAACAATATTTATTACTGTTAAATCTTAACTTTGATGTTTATTTCAATGAAAGAAAAGTGACAGAGACCCTATAAGAAAGAAACTTTATTCCTGAGTGGACAGAATTTAATCTTTATTAGTCTTGTCAACTTTTAAGATAAGTGTTTTAGGTGCAAATTTAGATGTTAAGTTTATATAAGTCTCTCAAACCAAAGTTGTTAAAAGAATACATGTAGAACTTGAATCATGTTATTAATTAGTATTAAATGTTTACAAAATAAGCTTTTCCAGAATACTTTTTTGACATTTTAATTCATTTTACAGGTGGAATGAAGAGTATATTGGACTATGTCCAGAGGAAAGTGTCGTATGATGTGTCTGCCAGACCTTCACCAGTTGGTAAGTATGGTAGACAGTGAAGCCACCATTCCTGTCTACCAATACCTTAATGACTACCTCCAAAAGGTAGATTCTTCTCTTCTTTTTCAGGATTGTTCTTTGTTGTATCCGGACACCAAGACCATTGAGGAGTTAGAGTATTTACCAGAATGTAAGGCAGCAGGGTTGACCGAGGTTGATCTCATCCCTACGAGAGCTGTGAGGGGTATACCAGGCAGCCTGACGACCAAGGGACTGCTAGTTGAAATACAGCAGTACCTGGGTAAGTATTTTACAGGTAATTGGAAGGGTAAGTTTTATGAAGTGGTTAAGGCTCTTTTTCAGGTTAACAAGATGACAGACACAGAACAGCATGTTCTATTTCAGAAGGTAAAAAGGGATGCAGAGAAGTTGAAAAAGAACAAGAAAATGGTAGACTATATTACTTTTAGGGCAGAGATGTTTGTCGTCGCTGGTCAA
Source organism: Ylistrum balloti (assembly GCF_031769215.1). NCBI lineage: Eukaryota > Metazoa > Mollusca > Bivalvia > Pectinida > Pectinidae > Ylistrum > Ylistrum balloti. The sequence goes on along the minus strand of NW_026782653.1, from coordinate 177,314 downwards.
GCTGAGAGTAGCGGTGCTCAAGAGATTGACCCCTTGTTGAGTAAGTTAAAGGACCTTGATATAAGGGTAAGTAATGTAAGTATCCCTGTAGAATTAAAGGGGGTGGTTGAATCCCTAACAAATTCTTTAAGCCTATTACAGACTGAGGTGAAAGAATTAACAGATGGTAAGATGGCCCTGGAGAGTGAGATAGAGCAGAAGAGTCACGAGAGAGCTGAGTTGGTACGACAGCATCGTGATGATTTGGTGACCCTGCAGACTTGCTGCAAAGGCTGGGACACTGAAGTCAGTAAGGCGCCTGAAGGAGCACTACAAAAGTGAGGTAGCTACGGTAAGAAAGGACAGAAGGGATCTGCTGAGGCAACAGGAGGAAAACTAGAAAACGATCCAAGAGCTGAGTGTTAAAGTCCAGGAACTTGACCGTGAGAAAAGAAATTTGAAAGAGCAGGTAAGGTACTATAAGGGGGTGGGGACTATAAATGACTCCTCTGATCTTTCTTCTAGGAAAATACATGAGCTCCAGCAGCAGGTGGAATTCTGGCAGGGGCAGTATTTAGATTGTAAGGAGCAGATGGAGTCTTTTCTTACTCGGCAGGATGTTGTGACATATACTGACACAGTTAGGGAAGTATATATGGAACTGATGTGTATGAGAGTTGGAGCAAGGAATGTGCAGAAGATCATCAGGACAGTGATGGAGAAGATGACCAGAGTTTCCCCACAACGGTTGCCTGGCCAGACCTTCGCCAAGTACATGCTTTTGGAGGCACGGAGTGTGGCTCTTTCTCACTTGAAGGAAGAGTTACATTCTGCAGAAGGTAATTTAACAATAGGTCCTGATGGGACAACTAAGTTTGGGCACCATTATGGGGCCATTTCTGTTTCTTTATCAGGTAAGTCTATGTGTATGGGTATGCGAGACATGGCGTGTGATGCTGAGGCCTACCAGAAGCTGCTTGAGAGTATTGTGTCTGAGATGACAGGAGACGATAGTGAGCAGATGAGGAGTATTGCGGCAAAGATAAAGAATACGGTGAGTGACCAGGCGAGTGTGAATAAGAAGTTTGTAACCCTTTTGTCAGAATGGAGAGAGAAGGCTTTGCCGCATGTGGTTGGTAACTGGGAAACCTTATCTGACGATCAGAAGGAAAGGTATAGTGCAATTAATTATTTCTTTTGTGGTTTACACTTTCTTGTAGGTCTCTCAGAGCAGGCAAACAAGTCTCTTTCTTTATGGGAGGGTCTTGTTCATTCTGGTGAGAAGGTTGGTGCCCTTACACTTCCAGGAGGATACAGTAAGTCTGGAGAGGCTGGGATAACCCGAATGGTGAGGACTGTTTGCAAGGCAGTACAGGACCGTGGTTGTGAAAAGTCCGGGAAGCCAGTTGAATTTAGAGACTTTTTACAGACTCGAGGACAGGTAAAAGAGGTACCTCTGGCTTCCTTTAAAGGTAATAGGTTCAATATTTTATTTCATAATTCAGCTGGATTTTATTGTCTGCTTGATGATCTTCTTACAATTACTGAAGAACATAGAGCAGATAATAAGCTTTTTGCCGCTATTAGTGCAGATTTGCAAGTTTTGTCTTTTCAGGCAGGTGCTCGAGCATTGGGTATTATTTCCAAGATGGTTACAGGACCTAAAAATGTGGAGGTTTGTTTCCACGAAGGAACGGCATGTTTAAAGACTTATCAAATATAATATTTAGTGGTTTACATATCGCCTCATATAATTTCTTTACAGATTTTGGGTGCATAGAATCAGGACCTTGGGACTTATTTCCACCTAATTTAGATAGAAGCGTTGTAACTACTTCTTCTGTACATTGTAGTATTTTAGTTTGTTGTTCAATAGGAGTTTCTGTTTATTGGTGAAGAGTCAGTCAAGAAAAAAATTGTATACTGCTTTGTTTGTCATTGGTAATTAATTTTGAAGGATCTCCATCTATACCTTTTAAATCTGAGATTCCGGTTCGTACTTTCCTTTCTGGATTGATGGACTTCCAAAATTGTTTTGGATTTGATTTTGCATTACTAGCAATAAGACGTTGTTTCTTTGTGTGCTTTTCTAGTGGTTTTCACTTGTAACAGTTAAAAGATTTTCTGTATTTGGAGGGAGGATACCTATTGCTTAATAACTGGTTCTTCTGCGGCATTTTTGCAAATAGCAGCCATTTGTTTGGCTTCATTTTTGGAATGAATTTTTCAATATTTGAATGAAATGTTTCAGTAAATCGGTTGCACTTAGAATCTTCATCACCAGTCATTATTTTTTGCCAATCTACTTTCATTAGTTCATCACTCATTTTTGCGTATTTCTCTCTGTTATAATTTCCGCGGTTATTTACATAGGGGGGCAGGTATTATCGCAAATAAATTGAAACTCAATGACGAAATGGTCACTGTTACCTAATGGACTGTCAGAAAATATATCTTTTATCATCTCCTCTTCATTAGTTAAAATATGGTCCAATGTACTTGGCTCACTACCTACCCTCATTCTTGTATGGCATTTAACATGTTGTATTAGATACTTGTCCCTAATACATTCTATAAACTGTTCACTCCCTGTATCATTTTTGGCTGTTAACATTTCCCTATTCATTTTTGGGAGGTCATCCCATCATTAGAATATGCGAAAACGTTTTGATTCCTTTGCCTACGGAGTTAATAAGGTGATATAACTCCTTTACATTCGTATCATCGGTACTGGGGCTTTTATATATACAATCTAACAAAAGTTTATCATTTCTGTTTAACTTGATTTTGACCCGTACGCTTTCCTTAAAATTGTACCCATATTAACCTCTATAGCTTTTAGATCCTCCCTAACATAAATAGCAATCCCTCTATTTTTCGTACCTGTGCTATCACATAAAAATAAATTATAACCTTCTATCATTAATCCCCTTTTGTAGGTAAGTACCTACAGCTTTTCGGATAAACTTCTGTTACTCCTATAATATATATATTTCTATCGCTGTTTATAACCCTAAATTTTAGTTCAGCCAGTTTGTTAGGTTTACCTTGTTTCAAAACAAACCAAAAACCATTCCTTCATTTGGTATTCGAATATCCGCTCTTTTACAAAACACAAATATTGATGTAAACCAAATTCAGTCATTTGGAACGATAAAAAATTCCACCCTTGCTCATGAATTCACCTGAAGTTGACGTTTCACTTCATGAAATGGTTAAATCAGACACAGACAGTTACACCTTTTGTTCATCCTTCTCGAAATTGCAGTTAAAATATGAAACATTTCTACATTCATATACTGATGGTTCATAGATAATGATATGGTTGTTGCAGCCATGGTTACAGAAGATGAAACCTATGGGTGCTGGCTACCGAACAACGCCTCCATATTCTCGGCGGAAGCGCGAGCTATCTACCTCGCCCTTGAATATATTCAAAGAAACAAAGTAATGAGAGTTGTTATCCATTTAGACTCTCTTTCTGTTCAAAAAGCTCCATAGCAATAGAAATATCGGAATTTTTTTCATACGTAATACATTAATTCTATATCATGAACTTGCCTTTAACTTTCGTATTGCTTTTTGCTGGGTTCCTGGGCACATGGGAATACCAGGCAATGAAAAAGCAGATCGTGCCGCAAAGGAAGCTTTATCGCTACCACCAGTTGTTTTTTAAACTTCATTTTACCGATTTTAAACAATTTATTAAACAAATTTTTAAAGCTCAGTGGCAGGAGGAATAGAATATATGAACCAAAAACAAATTGCACTCCGTTAAACCTGTTATCGGTGAATGGTCTCCAGGCTATAGAGACGAAGTTGTCCTTGCCCGTCTTCGGCTTGGTCATAGTTACCTTACACATTCATATATGTTGAAAGGCGAAAATAATCCCTTGTGCATAGGATGTGATGAGCCATTCACCGTTAAACATTTTTATTGGACTGCATTGACCTTCTGTCTACTCGAGAATGTTTTTATCGTAACATTACATGTCTAAAATCCCTTTTTGAAACTGTTGAGATTTTTTTTTTAATTCTACGTTACCTGAAAGATGTTGGTCTATATAATAGACTATGATGTAGCATTTTAATCTATCGTGTTAACATACCCATTTAAGATTTTTAACGTTTGTCTTTTACCTTTTGGTTTGTTTAATGTAATTTCCTTTTGGATCGTTGTGTGTTTTACCGTTTAATGGCCATAATGACCTTTTATGCGTTGACGGATCGTTAAGAATGTAATAATAATAATTGTTAAGTAAGCTATTGGCATTTATATAAAAACTTGATAAATTGCTTTTGATCTCGGCTTTCAAACAGTTTTGTTTTAGTCCCTTGGGGGGACCGAACTCTGTAGGCGAATTCCCCCGAACTATTGCTTGTTTTCTCTTTTGCTTCTTCCCTCAAACGCCTCTCATTTTCTCTTTCATCTCTTGTCAAATCATTAGTGATTCTGATGCCTTTACATTCCTCATCATTTTGAAGTGCCTTTGTGTTTTTGAAAAGGCGCTGTTTTGTATCTGCTGAACTGGATAATACCAGAACAGGCCGCCCAGATTTCGCACTTTCGCCTTTCTTTTTGTCAAATTTTCCTAACCTTAAAACTTTCTTGATTTCTTCTTCACTTGTTTCAACTCTACAAGCGTTCAGCAAACCTTCAATCTTGTAAATCTGCCATATTTCTAGCCTGGCTATCCTCAATAACTTGTTCCTTTAGTCCATACACAATAATACTGTTTTCTCTCATTTTCCTTTCATTTCGTTCACTTATCACTGTCTGTGCATTAGTGCCAGCCTTTTGTGTATTCGATTCCTTTATCTGGTTTTCTCTTTTCCCGGCCGCGGAGGAAAGCGCATCTTTCACGATCTTTTTGACCTGGTCCTCTCCACATTTCATTTTAAGAGCCTGTTCAATCTTCATACTCCTTAAGTATTTCCTTGCATTTTTCTTCTATTTTGATTTCGGTATGATATTTTTCAGCACTATTTCGCGACACGGAGCACAAAACCATAACGAGTCCGACTCTGACAACATCTCATAGTCCATCTTACTTTTGCCGAGACAATTAATGCAAAAATTCCCTTATATCGTTGACATTCACGCATCTTATGGTTTGAAACATCCGAAGTCTTCATGCACATCTTGCAGATCCCTATTTCCGCATTCCACGGAGTTACAAAAATATTTTCGGAAGACCTAGACATAGAATCGGATCTTAGACCATCGCTGGTTTTACTTTTAGACACCGAAGCGGCTCTTCCCTAATCGTTACTAGGCATGCTGCAGATCTGCCCGATCGGCAGATACCTTTCTTTCCACAAAAAATCTGTTCCTCTTCATTATTGTTGCTTTGCTACTTGTTTGTAAAGGTAGAGTATCTGCACGCTTCTGTACAGGTTACGTAACTAGTTCCATTAAAATCCATTGACACCGGAAGTCGAATTCATCGTGTGTAAACCTAGAAGGTGTGATGATAGCACCTTTAAACCTAGAAGGTGTAATGATAACACGAGTGTAAACATAGAAGGTGGGATGATAGCACGTGTAAACCTAGAAGGTGGAATGATAACACAAGTGTAAACATAGAAGGTGAGATGATAGCACGTGTAAACCTAGAAGGTGGAATGATAACACGAGTGTAAACATAGAATGTGGGATGATGAACATGTGTGTCAACACAGAAGGTGAAGTGATAACACGTGTGTAAGCATAGAATATAGGATAATAACACGTGTGTAAATACAGAAGGTGAAGTGATTACACATGTTAACAAAGAAGGTGAGATGATAACACGTGTGTAAACATAGAAGGTGGGATAACACGTGTTAATATAGGTGGGATGATCACACGTGTAAACCTAGAAGTTAATGGGTGATAACACGTGTGTAAACCTAGAAGGTGGGATGATAACACGTGTGTAAACCTAGAGGGTGGGGTGATAACACGTGTGTAAACATAGAATGGCGGATGATCACCTCAAAGGAGTTTTTAAGATTGCATAACGAAGCAACGCCATTCTATCAGTAATCTTACAGAAATAATACATAGTTCTAATTATGATGATGATAATGATTTTATCAACTCTACGTTAATGATAGATGGGAACTTCTTATGAATGGAACCAAACATGCTTCTCAAACTAATCACACTAGGCCATACTCTGTAAATAATCATGGTATCAAATTTGAAAGTGTGCTCGCCAAAATGTTAGCAAAGCCAAACGGTTGTACAAAAAGTTTTATCATGCTTACCACCATGAAAAAATGTACAAACAAAAGCATCGTTAAGGTCAAGAAATCCTGAAGATTAGAAGAAAAATATCAATATAAGTAGTAGAAGAATGTAAGGTTGGTATTGAAGACATTTTCAACTTTTTACCAAAACATTTGAAGGAGAAGATAACCACGTGTTACCTATTAATGAGCTTACTGAACTTGAAGTTAATATTTCTATAAATGAGCCAATACTACCTACTGAGATAGGGAAATGTGCCAGTATAATTAAAATGATAATGCGGTTTATTACGACATGCTATGTAACGACTATATTATGTCAAGTATTGATGTAATGTTGTCATTATATGTTGAAGTATTCAGTTATATCTTGGCCCACCATCATCATCTTCTGTGGTCTGTTGTCCGTGGTCCTTTGTCCGTGGTCCGTCCGTCCGTGAACATTTTTTGTTATCGCTATCTCTTGAGAAGTACTGGATGGATCTTTCTCAAATTTTACTTGTAGGTTCTCTTGTTTATACTTGTCACGTGTCTGAGTTTTGGCTCCATGGAAATATCACAGTTTTCAAGAATGATATTAGCTTGTGTCACTTTGGTTAGCTTTCCAAATTTTCATTTGTAATTAATTAATCAACCATTTACCATTTATTTTCACTTGTGCATTAAATGAATTCGCTAAACACTTTAAAAACGATTACGCTGTGGCTTTATAGACTTTGCGAAGGCCTGTGTTAGTGTTTGGATGGTATGTCTGTGGGATATACGCTTGATTAGTGATATAGATGGAAAATGTTTTCGGGTTATAAAAAATATGAATAATAGCATGAAGGCTTGAGTGGGGAAAGGTGAGGTATTCTCGAATGCATTCCCGTGTACGAGGACTGATTGATAAACTGTGAGTTCTGTATTGTAGAAGTTAAGCAGGGGTGTATTTTCTCAGCTCTACTTTTCACTGGCTATTTTAGGCTTCGTACCCGAAAACTAGTGCATTTGGTATGTTTATGTCGAAGAGGTAGCATCCTAAAATATAAAAAGGTAAATTACTTTTTCAAAATGGTTAAAATAGTTGAAAAGCAATGATTCAATATTTGCAGAAGAAATGTCTAGCACCTATTGGTATTCATACTGATATGGTAACAACAATAGGGAATGGCGCCCGTTTATATGCTACAGTGAAAAGGTGGGTGGCGGAATTTAAGTATGGCAAGCAGAGCCTTGGGGATGACGCCCGCCATGGAAGGCCTGTCACTGTTGCAACCCAAGGACAATACAGTATATGATACTGTTATGGCTGACACACGAGTTAGAGAGAGATATATAGCCAGTGCATTTGAGATTTCAAAGGAAAGAATACATTCCATTCTTACGGAAGGTAGCTCTCAACCCGTTGGGTATCAAAATTTCTGACAGTTGATCAGAAGCATACCAGGCGGATTCTGTCGTGTGCTTATCTTAACCTTTTAGGAGCAGGTTCTCTGCAGAGGTTTGTGAATATGGGTGAAACGTAGGTCCATCATTTCACCCCAGAGGGAAAACAACAATGGAAGCACTCCGGTTCACTCCACCCAATAAAACAAAGACTGTTTCATCAGCTGCGAAGGTTATAGCCTCGGATTTCAGAATTGATCAAGCATCCGCCTTATTTGCCTGATCTCGCTCCATCAGACTTTCATCTATTTCCAAAATTGAAAGAGTCCATTTCCGGTACCCACTTTCGGTCAGATGATGACGTCACACACGAGTAGAGGACTCTCTGAACTGCCTAGAAAATGACTTCTTTAAAACTGGCATTGAGGCCCTAAAAACATATCTTGCAAAATTTTGCAAACACATACTCCGAATTTTATTATATAGATATCCATGTGCTAGTATGGCAAGAAATAGCCAGAATGAAGTAACAACCTGTTATCAATTTTATCTCATGAACTTTCATGTAAATGTATATTTGATGAATGCACATGTTAAACAGTCACGTGTTTATTTAAGTAAACATTGCCCACAGAGTTCCATATTTTATAAACTGAAAAAGAAATTTAGATACTAATTTAATCTCCCTGCAACATTATTTTTTTTTTAGATTTAAACATATTTATTCCCCCAAAATTGAGCAGAGGATTAGGCACAAGTTATTTCAACTTATGACCGCCTTTTCCTCTAATACTATACATGATAACATTAACAAGGCATACATAATATATTTAACAGTTAGTACATTTTACTTAAAATCTGTTGCTGGATTTGATAAAAAAAAATTGCACGTGTCTGAATACTTCTGTATTGGTAGTTAGGGACAGATTTTCATTTCCAAATAAAAGTAGATGTAAATTCACTTGATCTATATTCAACATGTTTATACTTTGAAAAAGCGTTATTCTTACCCTATCAGAAAGCTTACATTCTAGGAAAAAATGACCAACATCCTCACAGTAATGTCCACAAGCAAACGATGGGTTATCAACAATCTTAACACGGAACAAATCACTCTTCAAAGAGCTGCACTGATGTCTGAGTCTCGTATGTAATAAATTTAGATTACGTTCGCCAAAATTATAATAAGATGGAGGACAAGAATTAGCGTCATTAGATAAATAAGATTTAAAAGCATTCAAAGATGGTAATGTTCTTATTGAACTGTCTAGCGAATTCCACAGACGTAAACTTGATGGCAGAAAAGAAGAGTTACTTAGGGAGAGTCTGAAAGAAGGAATGATATAATCATGTTGGTTCCGTAAATTCTACTGATTGTTGTAACCCACTGTGTTTGGCAAAAGGGCCGATAAATAAAAAGGGGTAAAATTATTCATCATTTTGTATAATACATTTAACTTACGTGGTTTCCTTCTCTCTGATAATGTTTCCAATCCCGCTTCAAAATACAGTGATTCATTACTAGCATACAAAGGTAAACCTGTTATAACTCGAGCCGCTTCTCTTTGTGCTTTCTCTAATTTCTCAGAATCCAAAACATTGCCAACTCGTATTGTAAATTTAGGACGTGCAATACCAAGTAAATAATTTAATGTGGTTGTTGGGCCAATTTATACCACGAGAAAATCGATTATGTATTGCGTGTAATTGGCGACGATTTAAATTATTTGCTTAATTGCAATCAACCGTCAATATGTATTAGCGGGAAAAAACATGTCCATGTAGTATAATAAAAGGCCAAATGGATTTAAAGTTTATACTTTATTCAATTATGTAACAACGTGAGATGGTATCATTAGATACATTCATTATGGACATCAATGAGATAATTAATTCACAATGCTGATATATATCCTGTCTATCCATGTGGTATTGTTTATATGTATTCTGTACACCTTAATGTTTATGAGAATAAAACAATTGTTCTTGCCATTGATTGCCAAGTCCGCACTAACTACGTCCTAGCGACACAGGTAGAGACGATTAGGTAACAGTTTCACGGTTCAGAGAACAAACCCAAATCTAACGCCAGAGAAGTCACCACTGGGCCCAGATTCTAACACCTATGTATTATACGTCCCTGAATATAGGATGGTGTTTCAGTTGAAACATGCTTTTGTTTCTTTTTGTTTTTCATAAATATCAAAAATCAAAAGAATTCATCTGTCACATAATGCGATTTGAAAGTTTTCTATTAATGTTTATTTTGTAACATCAGTCATGTATTTTCGGCGAGAATATCCTTGCTAAATAAGTATGGTTAATTCTAATTATTTCGCTGTGACTTTACAAACGCTGTTGGTGATATAAAATACACCTTTTAATATCATACCTTTGTTAAAATTTGAGAAAATCCATCAGAGGCTCGTTCGGTAAATAAATGCACGTTAATCACGAAAATTTGCAAAACACACATACTTGAATAACCTCATATAGGTTAATAGTACAAAAGTCCTGCTATAATCCAGATCATTCGAAAGGGGGAGGGGTCAATCGATTGTAAATATGAATTAGAGGTGTTGTTTCTCCGTCTTGTATAATTTTCAGAAATGTGAATTGTGTTTACTATCTGGTGTACTTATTTTAAAAATAACAACAGCACATAATTGAAATATTTTCAGTAATTTTGTTTTTGCCGTCGCGAGAACAGCGTGTCAATTTCGATCTCAGGTGTCGCCTGTTTACGGAACTAATTTAACGCGCATGCGTAGTATCCCTGTTCCGTCTAGGCTGTCAGACAGCCTCCCGGTCCGACGAAATATCAACGAAGACTAAAAATCTGACTGTATTTTTCCATTTCAAGCAACCGAATGGGTTGACGTAAGACACAAGGTAACACTGAGATGAGAAATGAACTCACAATACGTGGGAAACGGCCAGAAATTGTAATACAGTGTGCTAAAAATAGGCAAAATGGCGACCAACCTTCTGCAAACAAGTGAAATTCGTGAACGAGAAAATGACGTGAACAGTGTAAAAGAAGGATCGGAAGACGGTAAGATATATAACCTGATGTTAAAAAATCTTTAAGCTATAGAATTACACATACACTGCAGTATTAAATGTTATTTATTTCCAGAATCCCTTTGCTATCTGAATGTGGGGGATGGCGATCAGGACAGATGATGATAATTTTTGCCTGTGGTAAAAAATCAATGTGGACCACAGTGATTTAGTGGAGTTTATATATTAAAGATGAAACCAGCATGTGGTTATTCATAGGGGATGTTTATTTATTTATATCAACACTCTGGCTACATGAGCTGATACTTTCCATGTTATGGAATCTTATATATATAGTGATGATGAATCATGATTTTGCAATAAAGAAAAATCAATGTTCAAAATTCTGTTGAAAATGATAAAGTTGTCACATGATTATTGTCAGTTCGATTTTCTCTCTGGCTATTTGATAAATATGAATAAACTAGGAAACAAAAGCATTTAATGTTATGAATAGAAATGTGCTACATATTATATTAATAATATGAAATCAATCATAGGTTCCTTTTTTCTCTGGTCCAGGCATTCAATACTGGTTGCCAACCTGCTTTTGTCAAGTGCCATGTCAAGGGTCACTAATACACACATTTTGTTAAATTGAGTTAACAATAATTCTGCACAATAATGTCTTAAAACAAAAAAAAAATATTGAGAAAATTTCATGGAAAATTGGTGAATTAAAATTTTGAAAGCAATGGTGACCAGTATAGTTGTCTATGTATTCCATGCTGTATATTGAGCTATGTCTGTATGATGTTAAAAAAATTACCGATAGTCTAGTAAGCTGGAGATCCTAGTAACACAGGTTTCATCCCTAGCAGAAGCATTGAAAAATTACCTCAGTTACTTGCAGTGCCCATAAACTGTGCCCAGTCCCCTGAAGAATCTTAAAGGCGTGACTATTTTATTGTCAATATTTGGAAATGTTACAATAGTTGCATTAAAGGTTTTCAAATGTGATTCTTGTTGTAGGGTAACTAACTATAGTGCATACATCTGTTATCATTTGGTGTAATGTGTCAGTATAACAACAGAACATATATGATATGGTATAAAGTATGAAAACCTATGTAATGGACTTGTGTATGTTAATCTTATTGTGCGAGAAACTTCAGCTATCACATGTCAGTGATTGTGAAATTCCTGAAATTGAATGCTTCAGTGTTTCTGTATGTATACACAACTCTGGAGTCATGGGCTTTAATCCCAGTCGGTTTTGTTATTGAAACAGGTCAACTATTTATAGATATATATTTATAAAAGTACAAACTAGGTAGGGAGTGTTTAATTTGACTCAGAATATGATATATGTGTGTGTAAATGAAATTTTCCAGAACTTTGTTTACATGGAAGATATGCGGCATAGATATTTGATAATTTAGATCATGGCGTATGTGTGATGTGTAATATACATATTGATTCTTAACCAAAGATTTATTAGAGTGTGTTGGAAGTGGTCCATAACATGCCATAAGTGTGTATCACTCTAGAATCAAGTGAACATATAAATTTCATAAATTGTTATTTTGTCAACAAACAATTTAAGTAAGACTAATGTTATTTAGAATTAAGTGATGATCTTGTTGATAATAAGATTGAATAACACAGCCCATTAAATAACAATGGAATACAGCCTGTCTTTGTGAAATGCATCTAATTTCCAAAGAAATTCTGATTTTAACTGTAAACAAATAAAATTCATATTGCAGTTCCATCATCACATGAGTGTTAATTTAAAAGTCTGAATATGATATGTAGCGACCTTTATAGATAGAGTTCATTGTTGATAAAATGGGACAAATTAAAGAAAAGATGGCAATTGCTATCAAATGTCAAGTCATTTTCACATCAATACTGAAATATTGTAGTGTTTTTTAATTAACAAAGTAAAATTGATCATGATGAGATCATATGGTCACCACCACACAGGATTTATGGAGACTAATGACATACTTCCTAGCCTAAGGTGACAGAAAATGCAGACATTACACATTGCTTGACTTTATAATTAGTTAACAGGAAAGTGAAACTAAATTTGCATAGATGTGTAAACGTGCATATAATATATTTATACAGGGCATATCTCCCAGTAGCCTGACGGTAAACCTTCCATATTTTCATCTCAAATTTTCTTTGGCAGTGTAATTTATATCACTACATAATGAACTAAAACAAGCATTTGTTGTCATATTGAGTATAAGAAATGAAAATTTGGAAACATTTTAACATCTCTAAAATAGAATTATCAAACTTCAATTCACATCAACAATAATTTCAAAAGTAATCTCTCTGTGATTTTCAGGACTTGTGTGATGTTTTACCCGATGGACTCAAATTGTGAGAATTAACACAGTCTCGTGGTAAAGGGACTCACCCAATTTGTGAGTATTAACTCACTGTCTCATAGTAAAGGGACTCGCCCAAATTGTGAGAATTAACTCACTATCTCATAGTAAAGGGACTCGCCCAAATTGTGAGAATTAACACAGTCTCATAGTAAAGGGCTTTCCCAAATTGTGAGAATTAACACACTGTCTCATAGTAAAGGGACTCGCCCAAATTATGAGAATTAACACAGTCTCATAGTAAAGGGACTCGCCCAAATTATGAGAAATAACACAGTCTCATAGTAAAGGGACTCGCCAAAATTATGAGAAATAACACAGTCTCATAGTAAAGGGACTCGCCCAAATTATGAGAATTAACACACTGTCTCATAGTAAAGGGACTCGCCCAAATTATGAGAATTAACACACTGTCTCATAGTAAAGGGATTCACCTTAATTGTGAGAATTAACACACTGTCTCATAGTAAAGGGATTCACCCAAATTGTGAGAATTAACACACTGTCTCATAGTAAAGGGACTCGCTCAAATTGTGAGAATTAACACACTGTCTCATAGTAAAGGGACTCACCAAAATTATGAAAATTGTGTTCTAGATTGGCATGAAAAATTCTGGAAAAGTCACTGTGTCTGGTTAGTATTCATGTTTCACAAAAGGCAATGATACCTAAAGTTTAGCTTTACATCTATATGTTATATTGGCTGCATAGGTTTCTGTGTAAGCAAATCTCACGTCTCGGATATCAGCTATGTAAAATTGTAAATCCCTTGACATTCGGCCCCAACATATGTCTGCGTATAAAAGAATGTCGATAAATATTTCAGCTTCTCTGAATAAATGTTTCAAGTATGTTCTTTTATATTACTGATCGGTGTTTGTTTGAGTTCAGTTCTTGTATATCTTTTTTCTTAGTTAACACATACGGTCCAGTGAACAATCATGACCTATATTTTGAAAGTCCTTTTTGGAATAGGATTCTTACTGATTCTGTCCCAAATACATTAACTCTGTAGGTTTATAAACCGTAAATTGATTTTTTTTATCTGTTTAGTCAGTGAGAAATATATAGCTGTGTAATTGATTTTGTTAGAAAGTTGTGTAACAATATATCAACCATGAAAAATATTTTGATATAGATTGATGTCCATTAGTGCAAATTTATGTTGTGACTGTATAATCTATAAACTGAACCCTGTCTAGACCTTATTAGACAGGAATAAAAAACAATTATGCGTAAAACTATGGGAAAGGTTTTATACCAGTAGGTCTATCTATACTTACTAGGTAATAAACCATTTATAAATATAGTTTATGGTTTGATAGAATCATAAACCTGAGTTATTTCATTGTAATGTTAGTCCCTATATCTCCAGGGCTTTCACACCCCATTTTGGGACTGGGGCCCGGGGCCCTTAGAATTGGGAAAAATAGCTGTGTTTTCCTTAGAATTGGGAAAACTTGAGGTCTAAATTGGGGAAAAAAGATACTATTTTGGATTGGGAAAATCTGGCAGATCGAGAGCCCTGATCTCTTTACTGATACTGTCTTGGCCCAATGTGATTGCTGCAGGATAAAGAAATTATTATTTTCACTGTAAATGCCTTGACAAAAATTATTTTCAAATTACACAGAAAAAAAAACATGGAAAAAAAATCCATTTGCTTCATGCTGATGATGGAGTGTAATCTGTAATATGAAGAATGGCCCCAACCATAACATAGTTTCCTGTGTCTATATCATGTTTAATAAATAATGTTAGATCACAGGCTGTAGCACCGGTTCATATTGAATTATGAAAAACACTATTAATATAATTGCCAATGTTTGCCATTCTGAATTTCCAGTGTTGACATGTTGGTGTTTTCTTAATTTGTTTTCATGGTCATTTAATGTAAAAAAAAATATTGTTTATAATTGTTTGTCTTTCGCCATGATGAAATATGTTGACACTTATTCATGGATTTGTATACTTGGTCTTGACCAGTACAATGGCAAGGTATCGTGGTCACCATATATAGACGATGATCACATTGAGAGTATTCTAGATCCTTGTGCCATATATGTAGTTCATATTCTCAAGCTATGTTTGATAGGCACTAGAATTGTTTATGAAATTGTTTTTATTTCAATGTTTCTAATATTGAATGTAGATATTGAATGTAGGGTGTCTTGAATGAAGTAAAGGATGTGGGTTTTAGACACTTTTTATGGCCTTCTGTTTAAATTATTCCTCTGGTCACTGTTTGCCTTGCCTTTGTTTCTTTGATTTTGAGATTGGATTGAAATCCAGAAGGCTCTGTAGCACATAAATATATTGTCACTAAGTTTAGTAGGATTTTTTCAGATGTTTACCAGTTCAAACAGTGATATTTGAGACTATGAATTTTGAGTTTAGGACAAGGATGATTTTCCTGTTGAACTCTCTCAGATTTTAAGATCTTCTATATCTGTTAGTATTGGAACTCATAAAAATTTTGGAATTGTTAAGTCTAGAACACAATGTCCAGTGTTTTGATGAGTCCCATTAATGAGAAATAAAGTGAATTTCCGAAAATTGGTCTAGTCTCCTAAGAAGAGCACAAGACTAAGACTGAAATAGTGGAGTTGTATAGTGTTACTATTGTAGGAGACAAAAACTGAAGAAATCAGTAAAATATTATATTCTAGGTTTCAAAAACGTTTATCAATCACATGGTCATTAATGTTTGATGCAATATTGATCAGTGTTCTGAGAACTCTTTTATTTTTCTGGGTATCAATTTTCACATTGTTTTAAATCACTGTTCAGTAGACTCTTGACTTGGTGGATGAATATAGCCTGATAAATTTGCTTGTACTAATTTTATGAATTCCTGAATTGAGAGGTCTCACAAAATCACAGAAAATTTCTTCCATGAAATAAACGATTTTTACAATATGTAGCAGTTCATACTATACACAGTTTGTAGATGAGATCAGGCACTTGTAGTGTACAGATACTTAGTACATGTTGGATCATCATTACAATCATTATTATTAGTCATAAGCCTTGGGGTGTACAATTTCATTTGTCATTAGATTATGTCATAACAATAAAACGCCCTTCAAAACATATCGCATGTTTGTTATGAAGAAATTTCTTTTGTTGTTTGAATTAGAGGTATTCAAATTACGGTAATTATAACATTTTTTTCTGATCTCTCCAAAAATTTGTCAGTGTTTAGGTGACCTAGATGTTTTGCTGAATTGTAGATTTTTTACCAACATATTGTTTACCAGATTTTTATGTAAGAAAATTCTCGTGTGAGAGGTTGGAGGAAGAGACCATATTTCTGGGTTATAAGCTGCAGCTTTGTTCCTTGGCGTGCATCTTATGTACAGATGCGGCTAATATGTGGACAAACAAAAATTGGTAGGGTGTGAAAAAAATGAAGACTATCGTCAGGATATCTGTTCCGGACAATTAAGTATTTTGGAACGGCCATTTTGTTGAAGCGTATCACATGCACTATTGATCTGTGTCCTCGCACCCTGATAATTTTGGTTGATGCAACATGTCACGCTTCCAGAAAGAATGAAAAAAATAATGATTTAAACCAAGGATACCAGTACACCAGTATGAAACGTCGGTAACAAGTTTGTGAGTACCTCTGTCCATCACATGTCTGCGACTGAAACAGATCGTCTAGAACCATCATTGGCAATCATATATTTGATGATTTTATGATTGAAATAGAAATAGCATTCGTGTGGATTTAATTAATCATACACTTTAATAAGAATCACAAGGATATTTTCTGAATTCTGTGTTTGCTTCGGAAGCCATAACAGAAGTTTACATTAGCCTGTTGCATCCTCAGATCAATAGGTCATCGGGTCAAATTCTAAAACGACCGCCATGCTTATTTATGATAGGAGTGGCTTTGTGTAACTTAAAAGAAATAATATGGGACTATAAGAATTTTGTCCGCATGCGAGGGCCTTGCTTAATATTGAACAGTACAGTATCTATGGGTAGAAAATCTTTGATGTTTCCCAAGCCAAACAGGTTTGGTAATTGCTATTTATGTTTTTGAAACATGTCGGTCAAATAAAGGATTATCTGTGTATGATTCATTTGTCACTGATGTTAATTGTATCACTGACGATCTTAACAAAGTGCCTTCCGTTGTCTCTTATATCAACATATTTTGGTCAACATAACGGTTGTCACACTGAAAGAAAGTATGCAGCTTATATCCCGTTGTGTCTTATATGTGGATAAAATAAAAAAAAAACACTAAAAACCTGTCCTGAGACTTACACTCGGGTGCAGTTTACAGCCCAGAATATACATAATACAGCAAAATATTATGCTCTGTCTGATGTGAGACGCTCTGTCTTGTCTGTCTGATACCTTCACATATCATTTGGCTCAAACATCACAATTTACACATCTCAAAATGACATTATTCATAAACGCACAGCTAGAGGGGTAATTCAAAAACACAGGGGAAGTGGGTGTGGGGGTAAGTAATCAAGTTTTTAATCTGTTTGGACACAGTAAGTTGTGAGAAAGGAATCTTATCCTCGTCATATTTAACATGGGTTTATCCTCCAACTCAGTCTGACATTTTGTGATGTCTTATTCTCAGCTCAAGTTAGATTTTGTTACAGATTGTCAGCTTTTGGCTGAGATAAATCTCCCAACACATACCAGTAATAGATTCTTTTTATTCCATATGCCTACATCAGGGCAGCCGTGGGTAAGGTATCTTTATCACAAGCTCTCCACCTCTGGTTTGCTGGTGTGAGACCTACTTGGGTCAGTTGCCAGGTACTAGTTACAGGCCAGTGGTTTTCCTCTGGGAACTCTGGCTCCTCCACCACCCAAACTTGGCACATTTTAGAATAACTCTGGCTATAAATGGGATGTAAAGCAACAACAAGCCATATGATTTACTCTCTCAATCTGCCATATCCATATCTTAATAGGATAAAAATGTCAACAGTGTCATTTTCCGTTGATATTTATCTTTGCCCACTTCCTCAAATTGAACCATAGTTGATGTATTTGACCCCTGTGATGATTGCAAATTGAATGTCTCTTTATTCAGATGTCAAATAGAAAAATTAGTGGCAATCTAGTTCATTGTTCACATAAGTACTATATTCCATCACATCATTTGAGATTATGTATAATATTGCAGTAAAAAAAATTGATTAAAGATAATTAATTGTGTACTATTTTTAGTATTAATTTGCTAAAAATGTAACATTATTTGTCTATTGCAGAGTGTGATGATGACGGGAAACAGAAACTACGACCCCCTCCCATAGAGGTAAGGGCTAGAACAGAACTTATAAGGGTCCATATAAGGTCTTGATGTGGTTTGTTTATTAGGAACATTGGATGTGTATCTTCGAATAGTCTGTAATTTGTTTCAGGCATAGACCAATGTTCAGATAACAAGCACCAGACTGATTAATATTCACAAAGCACCAGACTGATTAATATTTACAATGAAATTATATATATATCAAAATTATATGTTAATATTCACAATGTAATTCTCTAAATATCAAAAAAAATTGTATTAATATTCACAATGTATTTCTATAAATATCAAATTTTTTTATTAATATTCACAATGTAATTCTATAAATATCATAAATTTGTATTAGTATTTGCAATGTAATTCTATAAATATCAATTTTTTTTATTAAAATTCACAATGTAATTCTGTCAATATCAAAATTTTACCTGGTTATTGATGTGAAGAAATGTTGGATGCATTGAACTGTGAACTTGATGGCACCTTCAAATTCTAGTTGTATACATAGTGATCTTCAAGTTATACAACATGAAAACATGGTTTTATATTGCAGTGAGCCTTCATGATCATTTCCATATCAATTGAGGTTGGAACTAAAATCACCCAATTTCAAATATAGTGATATATATTTATGTTATATAAATACAATAAAGACTTATTGGACAGAGATTTTGTTATATTTGAAATTCAGTGGTATGTCAATATATTTTAGTTCAAATTAAAGGGAAATGGGCTTAATTGCCTATATTTTACTCTTAAAAAAAGAAATTCATGTTTCTTGGGCAAGTGTATTTTCCAAGTGCTTGGGAATTTTTGTACACACCAAAGCATTCAGATTGAATGTGTTTGCAGAAGATATTGAATCAGACACAAGCTAGATATGATTAATTGGACGCTTACTCTTTCCTTCTGTTTACAATGCTTGTTAGTTTGGATCATGTTAAAATGTAAAACAATTGAATCTATTTGGAGTTATCTTTCTATATATATATATATATGAAGTTTCCTTTCAAGTTTTCTCTTTGAGTTTGACGTGTCATGTATTTATTTTTGTGAATAGTAATGGGCTTGTCAATGATGTACACATATTTACTGTAAAAGTACAAAGCAAGTAAAGACAGTGTTAATATAACTCATGTCCTAAAAGAGATTAATTGAACACATTAAGAGTAGGGACTTGTGTTGAGGATGGTTTCTCTGAGGTATCTGTTTTGGGGGATATTAGAAAGATTCTGGGTTAGAGTCATTTGTATTTCACTGCATGATTAAAAAAAGGAGGTAATTAAAAGGTCTCCCTCCACTCTCTGTAGAATTGAAGATTTTCGGAAGACCTGCTCTTCGTATTTAGAATCTGAATATTTTTCTTTCTTTCCTGTCTTAACCTATCTTCTGTACATAACATGCCACTTATTGTGTTCCTCCTGACAGCTTTCCTGCAATCATATAACCTTGGTATTTGTAAGGACATTAAACTCCTCTAAACAAAGATGAACAAATAGTAAAAAAAAATCAATTATTTCATATCTATTTTCCAGACACCTGCCAATGTGATGGGCCATGGCCCACGGACCCCAGGGGGGTCGAAGGAGAAGGAGAAAAAAATTGGGCACAGACGTGTAGACGAGACCGGTATTGTCACATACAAAAAGGTACAACCTTTAAATCAAGTCTTATCTACTACTCAAGTTGTTGAAAAAAATTTATATGTAATTATTATTTTTAATAATTCTCAACCTTAAGGAGCCTGTTTTACCCTCTTTCACATAAATTTGATTTCAGAAACCAACTTCGGAGTTGATGGCTGCCATACAACTAGGGATAGGAGCAAGTGTGGGAGGTCTATCATCAAAACCTGAACGTGACGTTCTGATGCAGGATTTCCAAGTTGTCGACAGTGTTTTCTTCCCTGCGTATGTAAAATATTGTTATGTTTACCAGCATAGTGACTACAAAAATGGCTCCCTTAAAAATGTACATTTTGAATATCAGGTGATTTTTTTATTTTAAATTGATCAGCTGTCCTTAGTGTTATTGGTATTGCTGCTGTTATAGCATGTGAAAGATTGGAATCGCATACAACCTTCCAAAAGAAAGATGGAAAAGATTTGCAGAAAAACATTAAAAAGTAACATATTGAAAATTAGCTTCAATCAAGAGGAACCAGTCTCAACAGGCTGGAGGGAAATTTACTACATTAGGTATTACATCTTCAAGTTTTGCCCTGTTAGTCAGGCTTCATCAGTAGGACCATGAATGTGCTGATGAAAGCTGACTAATAGGGTAAAACCAATAGACATATTACCTTATACCGTAGATTTCAAGAACCCACCTTCACAGTGTTATGCTTGATACTCCTGATTAAAGCCCAGCCTTATTCAGCAATCCCCTGCATACCTTCAGGTATCCTGGTCAATGGCAAAGGACCCATTTTCTTATACATCAACGACGACGTTGGCTTTATCTCCAGATACATAATTTAAATAAAATATATATAGAAGAGTATTAAAATGTAATGATATTAAAATGAAATATATTCCCCTCAGGGGACATGCTTACATAATATATCCTATGTTGTATTGCAGATGTCATCACTGTTGTGTTACATTGTATTTTTTTATGTTTATAGGGAAGGCAGCAACCTCACACCTGCTCATCACTACAGTGATTTCAGGTTTAAAACCTACGCTCCGATTGCGTTCCGATATTTTCGAGAATTGTTTGGTATCCAGCCAGATGATTTCCTGGTAGGTGTAGATTCCTAGTGTCCGTGTGAGAAAAAGAAATCTGTGCCATCTAAAATCTTGTCATGATCTGAACCACAACTTTTTGTATATATAACAGATATCATGAACATCTTATTGATTTTTGATCCATCAAAAGTTCTTATAATAAAAAAAATATAGTAATTTGTACTTCAAAGTGTTCTTTTGAAGCAAGTATATTTCTGGTAGAATGTAGAATTGTCATTTTTTCTTTGTTTTTCTTTGTTTTTCTTTATACCGATTTCTAAGATAGTAGATGTTCTGACAATTCACTGTAAAATCTTATACCTTTTATTAGTTTCAAATGTTGTGGTTTCTCCAGATATTATTCTGTGGACACTTTGATAATTTAGTGATCGAGAAGGCTACTGATATCAATATCTTACGTCAGGTTGGAAATAGTAAAGCAATTACGTGGACATTTGATTTGTGAGAGTGCCCAATGTATCAATGAAAATAAAACAACCAATGAAAATAAAGGATTTTACACGAAAACAAACTTAAAATTCAGTGAGCATATCAACAATATAAAGATTTATATCTGATCTCTATCACATTTAAGGATTCTACTTACTTGACCTTTGACAAGGTCTCAAAGTAATTTCTTGTCTTTGGAATTGTGTTTTGAAGTTTTGGTTATTCTAGACTGTCAGTTTGATTCACTTAATATATTCTGAAAGTTTTACAACTCGTGATAAAAAATATGATGGAAATACGTTTTTAACATTTCAATTATTTTGAAGTATCAGTACAATTCCGAAAGTTTTACAACTTGTGATGTAACCATAGGATAAACCAAGACGATGTAAATAATGTTTATATAACAAGTTTCACCATTGTTGTTGTTGTTGTTGTTGTCGTCGTCGTCGTCGTCGTCGTCGTCGTGACAGCAACATTTTGTCCCGCTTCTGTCTTTATTTTACAATAATTAACTTCATTTTTTACAGCTGTCACTTTGTGACGAGCCATTAAAAGAACTGTCTAACCCTGGTGCTAGTGGCAGTATATTTTACCTGACATCAGACGACGAGTTTATCATTAAAACAGTACAACACAAAGAGGCCGATTTCTTACAGAAACTGCTACCAGGCTACTACATGGTAATATCATACAGCAGATTATCTCCCTTTGGAAATAATTCTACCTTTATTTAATATTGTAAAATATCCTATTTATTTTTTTGGTATTTTCAAGGAGATAATGACATCACATACAAGAATGTAAACCATGAACATTAGAACTCTACAGGATTGATGTTTGTTTGATAATGAGACATTTTATTTTTACTTCAAAGTTTCAGTAAAACCATGTGAATTTAAACCATTAAAACAAGACGATAATAATAATAATAATAATAATAATAATGATAAATGACTTTATTTAAGAGTCGATAACACTTTGAGTACAAGACTCTTCTAACAAGTGGTTGACAGTAAAATGTACAATATATACAACATTAAGATTACAGCATCACATATGATATAAAAGTCACAAATATCACAGTAAACTAGCATAATCATGAAGGACTAAGATGTACATCAATACAACAAACGTAATGATAAAGGCATATAGTGAAGAGGTATATGAAACGGCTATAGAGTGACTAATAATATAATAAAAGGACTAAATTAGTGAGGTTTTGTAAGGGAAACAGGACAGATGTCTATATCAGTATACACACCCTCACTGTTAACTACAACTGAAGCTTGAGTTAAGAGTTTATTGTTACCATATGTAGGAGTATCTTGTTATAAATGTTTCACTTTATAAGTCGTTGATAGTGAAGTCCGTATAATCATCACCTAATGTAAAAATGTATCAGATTTAAACCAAAGCATCAAAGTTGTGTCACAGCAAATATCATCATACAGGCGAGGGTATTCTCACTTTTCACTTGTAACAATGTACCTGAGGTGTTTTATCAAAAATTTGTACAAGTTGTCTCCCCTTCCTGTAAAAGCATACTCATCAGAACTAATCAACAATTGTCTATTTATACTGAAGTAAAAACATGTTTTATTTGTCATTTTCAGAATTTAAACCAGAACCCCAGAACTCTGTTGCCAAAGTTTTACGGCTTATATTGCTACCAGGTAAGACAATTTAAATTCTGATGTTAATAATCAAAGTATTGTTCAGGAATTTTGACTTAATGCTTCAGATACAGAGAGTAGATCCTAATAGTGTTAATGGTTATATAAGTCTGTGAAGGAACCAAAGACTTGATTTTCCTGGCTATTTTGTTAAATCATCTTTTGACTGATATTTGGAAATAATCATGTGTTGCAATTGGGGTAAAAAAATAAAAAATAATAAATCTGTTTTTAAATGTGGCAGTTAATTTTTCCATCCACATGTTTTTTTATTTTAGATATATTTAAACATATGAAAAAAAGTATGTGCAGGGACAAATTGCTTAACAGATAGATACATGTGTACTGTGATAAACCTGTATTCTGATCTTGATCATTTCTCCATCTCATTGGTTTATTTGGCGTACATATTTCTTTTTAAGAATAACATTCTTTCTAATATTTTGTTTACTTTAAAATTTACTTGTTAGAGTTTTATAAAGAAGTTTATGTGTTAAATTTTATTTTCAGTGTGGTGGAAAAAATATCCGTTTTGTGGTTATGAACAATTTACTACCTTCATCTGTGAAACTCCATGAAAAATATGATCTTAAGGGAAGCACATACAAACGTAAGGCATCAAAACATGAACGAGGCAAGAGTAGTCCCACACTGAAGGATTTAGACTTCATAGACATTCATCCTGAGGGAATTCTTCTCGAAAAAGACAAACATGATGCACTGGTGAAAACTATACAGAGAGACTGCCGGGTATGGTATAGAGTTGTGTCCCCTTACACAGGTGCTCGTTGTAAAATTAATGTCTAACTGTTGTTACAATGTAATGTGATGATGATATAAATATTGATGTCCCTGAAATGGAAAATGTATCAGATTTGAAAGCTGAAAAGGAATCAAATTTAAGATGATTTGTTGATTTTTTCGTGAATGTTACATTAAGAATACTAAGTGACATTTAATTGAAATTTTTAATACCTAACACAGTCTGCCAGTATGTCTGTTTAAGATGTTACTTTTTATATACATTTTCTATTTTGAAACATTTTGCAAAAAAAAAAAAATTGTGAAGAAAAAACAACCCATTTTCAAAAAATAAAATACTATAAACATATTAAATTTTGTGTAATATAATTTTAGCACATTTTTACTTGTTTGCAAATAATTTGATGAATTAGCAAATCCATTAGACTTACTATATATATATACACGACATATATAGCTATGATGTCACAGCACAATACATCCCAGTGTGAAAAGCATTGAATGGTGATTACCACTATATATGTTTACAGTAGCTGTTTTATTCTGGTATATTTTGTTTCCAGGTGCTAGAGAGTTTTAAGATCATGGATTACAGTTTACTACTAGGGATATATAACTTAGACCAGGCAGCACGGGAAAAGGTAAGCTTTTAATTGAGTGGTTCTAGACCCTTTGGTTAGATCAGGCAGCACAAATAAAGGTAAGCTTTTGATGGAAGGGTCTTGGACCTCTCAGTTACATCATGTGGTGATGTCTTGAAAAAAAAACAAGTAATTTTGTCTGAAATTTCAAACAGATATTTTACAGCTTTTAACAATAGTGGAAAAAATGAAATACAACATTACAGTAGGAGGAATAGCTCTGCATTACAAAAAGAAAGAATTCACTTAGAAAGTACAAAATATATCAGAATCAGTTTTGGAATATATCAGTTAAAACCCTAAATAAATCTCTCAAGTGTGAGTAATTAAAAAATGCCAGTAAAAAGCAGTGACCATAGCTTGTGTCTGGATGTTGTCTACAATATCACAGGTGACCTAAAAACATCGTAACAATTGGACCAATCAGGTTGTTTCCTTGTAAATGTCCGTTAGGGTGCTGTATTATAACCTCTGCTGTTTAAGCTGGTACAACATGCAGAGATTTTGTTTTACATTCACTTGTTTGAGCAGAGGTAACTATTTTATGTCTTTCAGGCTAAAGAATCTGAGACAGTAAATCAAGAGACGACCACAAACTCGAGTGCAGGGACGTCCCAGGGTGGGGCGTCTTCTCTACCTCCAGATTCCCTGGCAGACTCTTACCCAGGTGCCACTACTTCTCCCCCTAAAACAGGTGTGAGGCTACTAACAATTAGATGCTTGTGTGGTTTCATACACATCCTTATTGTTGATACTTTTTCAGTAGTTTAAAGTTTAATGTTTTATATCAAAATTTCTTTCCCCTTTTTTTTTGTTTTTTTTTCATCTGTGAAGTGACATTAAACAAATGTTTCTGATATTATAACAGTATTCTTCAATGTGTTCAAATCAGAAGATCTGTTGTAGCAAATCAATAAAACAGAACTTCATAAAAATGTAAAGCTTAAAATGAAACAAGTATATCTTCTAGTAAATAAATCAAATAAATAAATATTGATCTTAATTTTTTTTACTGCTCATTTTTATGATGAATATGGAACCACACTTTACAATGTTAATTATCTTTAACAAATTTTCACATTTCACAAGGAGATCAAAAACAATTTGGGATCAAAGATTTCTATTAAACACAAATTTAAAACTTGTTAATCAACCTCTTCTGACCAGTCCTTTGTTTTTTGGAAGACAGAAAGGATTACTAGAAAGTTCATATGCATTTTTGTGGATTTAAAATTGTTTTGATCTCCTACTAAATCAAAATTTGTGTTTGGTATATTACACAATTTTGGAAAACATGACTTTCAAATTTTCTGAACATTTCTCATTTAGTTTCTTTCTCTGTAACTTGACAAAGTTGTAAAGAAAAATTTAAAAGTAACATTATGTGATTGAAAATATTTCCAAAACAAAAATTTGAAATGATTTCTTGTATAATAGGGGGAAGACATCAGAAAAAAAAATCAATATTATATTTAACACTTTGTACATAATTGTTGTACTTGAGAATCAGGTAATACTATATATTATGCAGTAGAGACTTGAGTCCAGATAGGTGAGTTACTGGTATTTCTTCATAAAGATTAAGCAGGTGCTTTTATCATTCAGAAAAGTAATTGTTTCCAAATAGTTAACATTCCAGTAACAGTAGACCTGTTTCACAAAATATCATTGATACACAGTTAATTTGGAGAAGTTGGTGCTATTGTAAATGGACCTGTCCTGAAAGTACTCTTGTTACTTACTAAAAACCATTGTTGCCTGATAATATGAAATCATTGGTACAGATATAATTGGATTTTAACTGATTAAATATTATTTTGCTTTCTGTAGTTATCGATACTGAGATATTACAGTGTAAGTTATAAGTATGATAAGTTTCTATTGCTAGGTAGATTTCTTATCCAACTTATGAATATATTTATGTTGTTGGTATATGAAACTAATCCTAGTAATGAGGGTTTATATCAAATTATATAAGGGTGTTGGTTTGTGAAACTGTTCCTAATAATTAGGTTTTATATCCAATTATATAAAGGTGTTGGTTTGTGAAACTAATCCTAGTAATGAGGGTTTATTTCAAATTATATAAAGGTGTTGGTTTGTGAAACTAATCCTAGTAATGAGGGTTTATATCAAATTATATAAGGGTGTTGGTTTGTGAAACTAATCCTAGTAATGAGGGTTTATATCAAATTATATAAAGGTGTTGGTTTGTGATAGTAATAGTAGTAATCTTGGTCTATATCAGATTTACAGTGTTTATATAACAAATGATGAGTTTATATGATCAGGTCCATAATAATTGAAACAGTATGGTGTTCATAAGAGAACTAAATATTACACAATATTTAACATTAATCTCTCCTTGTCATTGAGAGAAGTGTGTGATGGGTCTTACTACGAGAGGAAAACCGAAGTATCTAGGGAAAATTCATGTGATTTGGCAGGTAACCTTATACCTTTCACATCTGTTCTGGCAAATGAACCCCAGGTACCTTGGTGAAAGACAGGAGCATTATCAGTGCACCACCTGACCTTCTCATTCTGTGATATCTTACAGTGTTACTACATTAGGACTGTTGTATGTGTACAGTCATCAGATTATCTGATATTACTAAATATCATGATATTTTGTTTATAACAACCATCAGGTTGATTATAAATATGATATTTTGGTGCTGGAAACTAAAACGATCATGTTCTGTAATATATAGTTTGTGTCTCCTGCAGAGCTGACGAACACTTAGGGATTACTTTGTCGGCAGCGTCCGTATGAATGTTTTCCAGACTTTTTTCAGTTATGCTTTGAGTTATTGAAATCAAATTTGGTGTAAGGCTTGTTTTTGAAGGGTACAGATTTAGTTCGATTCCTGGCTGTCTGTAACCCTTCTTGGCAGAGTTATGCCCCTTTGAACTCAGAAAAATTCTCTGGGAATATTGTTTTCTGGACTTTCTTTGGTTATGCATTGAGTTATAGAAATGAAATTTGGTATACAGCTTCTTGTTGGAAAGGTACAGATTAGTTTTGATTCTTGTCTGTGTGTGACCCTTCTTTGCAGAGTTACGCCTCTTCGAAAATTCTTTGAGAATATGTTTTTTTGTACTTTTCTTGATTATGCTTAGAGTTTTTGAAATGAAATATGAGAAATGGATTTATGGTCGAACATTACAGATAAGGTTTGATTCACGGCTTTCTTGGCAGAGTTATGCCCCATTGAACTTGGAAAATTTTCTTGGTTATGCTTCGAGTTATCAAAATGCAATTTTGTATATGAGTTCGTGGTCAAAGTTACGCACTGAGTTCGTTTCTTGGCAGTCTGTAACCCTTCTTGGCAGTGATATGTCCCTTTGAACTTGGAAAATTTCTCATGAATATTGCTTTGCGCAGTTTTCCCTTTATGCTTCGAGTTATAGAAACGAAATTTGGTATTACAACTTTATGGTTGAATGTTGCACATACAGTTTGATTTCTGGGTGACCGTGACACATTATGCAGGCGACACATACAGTTTTGAGGAACTCTTGTATTTGTCATTTTATTACTAGCTATGCCTTTCTTTACTCTCTGTATAAGAGTCCATTTTTTCAAAAGTGTAGTATACCTTGTACCACAGATCAGACAAACCTTGGTTGTGTTCACTGTTTAACACTTCAGATCAGACAAACCTTGGTTGTGTTCACTGTTTAACACCACAGATCAGACAAACCTTGGTTGTGTTCACTGTTTAACATTTCAGATCAGACAAACCTTGGTTGTGTTCACTGTTTAACACTTCAGATCAGACAAACCTTGGTTGTGTTCACTGTTTAACACCACAAATCTGACAAACCTTGGTTGTGTTCACTGTTTAATACCACAAATCTGACAAACCTTGGTTGTGTTCACTGTTTAATACCACAGATCAGACAAACCTTGGTTGTGTTCACTGTTTAACACCACAAATCTGACAAACCTTGGTTGTGTTCACTGTTTAACACCACAAATCTGACAAACCTTGGTTGTGTTCATGGTTTAACACTACAGATCAGTCAAACCTTGGTTGTGTTCACTGTTTAACACTTCAGATCAGACAAACCTTGGTTGTTTCCACTGTTTAACACCACAAATCTGACAAACCTTGGTTGTGTTCACTGTTTAACACCACAAATCTGACAAACCTTGGTTGTGTTCACTGTTTAACACCACAGATCAGACAAACCTTGGTTGTTTTCACTGTTTAACACCACAGATCAGACAAACCTTGGTTGTTTTCTCTGTGTAACACCACAGATCAGACAAACCTTGGTTGTTTTTTCTGTGTAACAGTATAGTAATTCTGGAAACTGTTTGTGAGTCACTGTTGTTGTTTAACACGCCTGTTGAGAGGACTAAATATTAGACTGATATATACAAGTGACTGCTTTGTCATGACTTATCATAAGTGAGATTTTCAGGTGTTATTAAGTTAAATTTCCTTTTTATATTTTTTTTTTATTTTCATTTTTATCTGGAATGTTGGAACTTATCGGGTTATAATTTCAATTTTGTAATTTTTGGTAGACCTTGTTGGTAAATCCTACACATATCATTATAGTCATTATATCACTAATTTTATCAGCAATTTGTAAGTCACCTTATAGACACAGGTCACTCTATATATCCTTTATACTTACATTTTCTGTATCACATTTAGAAGCTATACAATATTATGCATATAGAAATATATATATCTTTATCAAGCTTAGCTAGAATGGGGATGGTTGATTGGTGTCTATTTGCTTTGCTTCTTTGTAAGCTTCTTCAAACTGGCTCCAGTTTCTAAAAATGCAGTGTTTAATATTAAGTATCAGATATATTTCATGTGTGATATATTTCAATCAGAGTTCTCTGTAAAGTACCTACAATGACTAGTATGTATGTAAACTATTGTCAGACCACTACTTCTTAACAATTCATGAAATTCACATTACTTGAATATTTTTTTCTTCATTGAAACTAGATGTCTAATGTACATGTTTAAGGAAAATAAAGAAAAAATTATAGTTTTTTAAAGTATTGCATTTTCCATTGAAGAATTTTTTTTTCTTTATGTAATTTAAAAAATAAAAACATTTTATTTTCATTATGTCTTCTTCAGTTATCTCTAAATGACTTAGAAATTAAACTTTTTTTTCCCGTTACGACAGGTTCTTCGCTGGCGAGGACTAAATCTATGAAAACCCGATTAGCCAATTATTCTACAGCCATTGAAGCCATCCAGGCTTCACGAGGGTATGAGGATGACGAAGACGAGGATGAAGACACTCCGTTAGTAACAATGCAAATTCTCTTGCCTGCCAAATTGATAGAAAGAAATGTTACAAGCCCTTTCCATATACTGTGCTTGAGTTTAAGGATTATGTATTTTATGACAATTATGAATCAAAACATGTTCTTCAATGAAAGTGTAAGGTTATGTTGGTTCTTCCATATTAAATTGATGTTGTTTTTGTCAGGAAATTATACCAAATTTACAAGGGGGAAATTTTTAAAAATTGTTTAAGCCATTTTGAAATACTGATACAGTCAAACTTTGATGTTTGGAAGTTAAAGGGACTAGCAAAAATATTTGATACATCAAGACTTCATATCATTCTTGGTTTATTTCTATATTCATAACTATAGTTGATGACAGTATTTCCCTCTGAACGATCCCAATAAATACTTAAACACAAGTTTTAATGAAAAGATGCATTTTTAATCATTTTTATTTTCATTTATGAAAATAACTAAACTTTAGATAGAAATCAACGAGAAATCAGCAATGCTTGATTACGTTTACATTTGTGTCTTCATGTTGCACTGTATATGTATTTTATGGATCAATTTCAATTGAAAGGACACTCAGCATTAAAGTGGCCTTCATGTGTTATAGTATTTGTTTTAAGACCGAGACATAAACATTACAGACACTAATGAATTTAAAAGAAAGCACCTTAATATTGTAATGTTTTCTGTCCAGAAACAACAGCACTAACATTACACATCTTAGGTAATAAAAATTACAATTGTGTTTGCCTATGTTTCAACAAGGATTTGTCTAAATTAATAATATGTGAATCCATGATTGACAGATAAATCACAGTGTTTCTCATACTTTATGCTTAAAACTGAAAAATGATGCTTTGGAAATGAGTGAAATCATCGTACAAATTAATAGGATTTCCTCCAGTTGTTTTCAAAATTCTTTAAATTAGACCCAATTAAATGCCATTACCATAATGGCAGTGGTAAAAATCACATGATGTCTGATTATGTTTGATTAAATATAATGGCTTGTAAGTAAGCAATTAAACTTTAATCGGTGTCCAGTTATTAATTAACCTCGGAACACAGAACCAATAACTGCGCGCTGTCATAATCCCATTGTCAAGTTTAATTCTTTTAATCATGGAAGTTTGATCCATAGAAATTTGACTGTATGTAAACTTTGTACAAAAAGATATTTGGAAGATAAATTTAATATGTTGAAATTCAACAAAATCTGCATGTAACAAGTTTCTGCACACTCCATCTTTTAAGTAATTTATTGATGTAGAAAATTTTATGGTTGTCTATTTATAGCTATTTTCTTTTTCAGGCCTGGTGGTATACCAGCTAAAAATGCCAAAGGGGAGCGACTCTTGATGTACATGGGTGTTATAGATGTTTTACAGAGTTATAGATTTAAAAAGAAGTTCGAACATACTATGAAATCCATAGTTATAGATGGGGTGAGTATTTCAACAAAGAATTAAGCGAATAAAAAGATTTAAAGAAGTATTGACACGCTGAAAATCAATTGTCATAGACAGGGTGAGGTTATAGCAAGTAAATCAATGATTCATATTATTTGAAGAGGTTTGAGCACAATATGAAATCTGTAGTTACCGACAGGATAGGTATTCCAATGAAATGATGATAGGAATGCATAATACTCTTAACTATTGGTGATTACTAATGATGAGGTTGCTGTGAAATGATAATGATGAATTTGTTTTTTACAGGACACAATATCAGTACATCGCCCTAGCTACTATTCCCAAAGATTCCAGAGCTTTTTTGAAAAACGTGTATTTAGAAAACTACAGACACGTAAGTTTTTCATTTTAAATTTTATATACCATGTGTGTGATAGGTTATGTGTTTTTGGTTATGTCATTTTCAGAATTAATATGTCCGAATGTCAGTTAGAGTTCAATTAACCATACATGCTTTTCGTGTAAACTTGCTGACCATTGTAGTTATAGCTTTTCTTGTTCACAAAGTTTGTAGTTGTTTTAGATGTTGTTAACAGTGGTGACTTCTCCATTGTCATATTATATCTGTTGAGTTTAGTTTTTAACTGATTTCTTTGATTGGCTTTAGATTGACAAGCTTTTGAATTATTTTTTACGTTTTAAATATTCTGATAAAGCATTTCTTTACTTTCATATTATGTTTGAAGAATGAGTTTTTGAATGATTTGTAGTGATGCTGATTTAAACATACTTCTTGTTTATTTGTTTATGTACACAACTGTTTATTTATTCTAGCTTTAGATAATGGATATCTCTATTTTTGCCTCTTGCCTGTTGCACAAGTTATCTTGTGTTTTCTAATTGAGAGTTGTTTCCCTTGTGCAGAAATCTTCTTTCAACTTTTTCTCGGTAACTTTGTTGTCTTAGGCTGTTGTCAGAAACAACATTTTCTACATCCTTTCATGTTAGTCATTAGTAAAGTTCAAAGTATTACAGTATTTTATTGTTCTTTACCGATTATTAACATTCACATATACCACTGTCTGATACTTTGTTGATGTTGTTGGTAAGATCTGATACTTAATCCATGGACTTTTGTATGTTTTCGGGTAAAGATAATTTAAAATTCAGTGGTCTCTTTTAAAGCAGTCTGTACATACCTTCCAATGCCAGTATTTAACATATGGGCCTTGTAAAAAAATGAGGATTATAAAATTTATAACTTTGTGGTAAAAGAAAAAGACACATTTAGTTAGAACTCTATTTAAAGATGCTGGAACATGGCCTCCCATCATAGCACAACTGAAACAATATTAACACAAGAATTTTTTGATACTTGTAAATATTTCAAATATAAAAATGTTTCAAAAATTAGAACTAAACAAAAGTATAATGGCTGGAGTTTCTACAGCTATCTTCATCACATACTGCACCTGCACTTTATTTTTGGATTTTGTTCAAAAGAACAACAAAATAACAACAGAAGAGCCGAATAATAACAAATTAAACTTCCCAGAAATAAATTGCATCATATGGCAGTTTTCTTGTGGGAGTTATCTCCCTTCTGATCTGGTCTGATCAAAGTACCTATGTTATCTTTATCCTGTGAAACTTTTTAGAAGTATTATGCATTTGAATTTCTATTTTTCTTTCTTTTTTTTTTCTTTAGGGAGGGGAAGGGGGATCTTTCTTTCACAGAATCATAAGCTAAATCGCCTTTGTTTAGATTACCTATGTGTATTTGTAATATCACACACCAAGGTTATTAACTACATGATTATATAGAAATCATCTTATTAATTGTAAGAAAATCGATTTAATATCAGGATTTAAAAAAAAAAAATTTAATTCAATTTGAAATGAATATCAACAATTGTCAAACTACCTATACGTAATAATAGCTTGGACGAACTTTTTAAAAAGGGAGATTTCAAGTTGTGTTTATAGGGGAGAGAAGGTTAAGTTTCTTCTTATTTGTTGTTCTTTCTATTTTGTGCTTTGCTAATATCAGTGGATCCGCCAAGAGGCACACAGCGATTCCGCAAAATTGTCAAACTAGGTAACTTTGGTAACGCTTTTGTCATCATAGTAATCAGTTTGTTACTAGCTACTGTTTCCTTTTATTTGCTCTGGGTTTGTTTGGAATTTTTTTGCTATTGTTTTTCAGTTTGCTATTGCTGCAGTCCTAAGTTTTATACAAAGTCTGGCACCACAATCACACCTGGCTTTTCAGTGATGTGTATTTCTGTCTTATTTTAGTCTGTATGAACATGATATGAGCTGAAGAATAAAGTTTCATAAAGATTTGACATATTTTGGAAATTGTTTCAAATTATAGGATTGAAATTGAAATAAAGAAAATAGATATAACAAAGCTGTGTAGTTTTATCTGGTAAAATTGTCATACTTATAAGTGAAATTTTATCATAAAATCACCCAGCCATGATTAGTACTGAAGAATGTATGAACTCTTATCTGATGTAGATTTATTTTCCCTAATTACCATTTTTCCAAAGAGAGTTATGTACCCTTAGTGTAATTAGTTTGGAGAGAGTTATGTACCCTTGTATGATATGTCAAGAAATGGTAAATTAACCTTAGTATCCTGAGTGAGGTCAGAGGAATGAATCATTAGTACTGTTAATTTGGACAGACTTATGAACTGGTAGTACTATTAGTAATGACAGGGTTAGATAGATGCTTCATACCATTAGTCCAGCATAGTTACCTACCCTGATTTAGTACAGAGCTATGCACTTATAATGTAGATAGTCTTAATTATGCACCCGTAGTTAGATCTTAGATGTGTGAGAACATAAGAGTGATGTGCCCCTAGATGTTAGAGTTACACTGATCAAGTGCAGATTAATATTGTTGTACATGTTTGTGGATCATTTTTTCTTCTTCAAATGAAAATCTGTTTTAAAAAGTTACAAAATACAAGGTATGTCATCCTGTAGGTGTAAAAATAAACAAGTAAACAACTTCTGAATAATCAAGAGTCCTTGATAAGGGGCTATCAAGTTTACATCAATGACTTCAGAGGTGTAAAAATCCACTAGCCTGACTCCCGAGTTATCAGTTTGGGCTAGTGGAAATTACAGGTCCACTAGCCTTAGGCTTTCTGTAGACTATTTTTCTCAGCTTACGCTTAAGAATTTATAATAGGTTCCAATGATAACATCCAAAGGCTATAACATAGATTTTCTAGCTTTATTCTCTTTTTTCATTATCTAAAACAATGTTATCAGATATTTTGTTTTGGATACTCTGACTAGCAATATCTTCCCTGCTTGGTAAAAGTTTTCTATGTTCAAAACAAAAACCATTCAGAATGTTATACTTTTCATCATACAGTCATCATTAGTTATCAAATTGATACTCTTTATTTGATAAAATAAATTTGAGCTAAAGGTCATCAATCAAAAGTAGGTAAGAAATTAGCAGAGACCGCCATGTTTGTTAGCCCACCATCATCAGATGGTTGGCTATTCATATCGCCCTACATCCATCCATCTGTCCATCCATTTGTCTGTCCATAAACAATTTCTTGAGAAGTACTGGATAGATCTTTCTCAAATTTCATATGTAGGTTCCCTTCAGTCCCTAGTTGTGCCCATTTCATTTTGGAACTGATCAGAAAAATATAATGGCTGACAGATGGATATCATGGATTTCAACTCTGCAAGTTATTGCTTTTTCTTGAGAACTACTGTATAAATCTTTCTCTAATTTCACATATAAGTTCCTTTTGTTCCCTAGTTGTGCCCATCTAATTTTGGGACTGATCAGATATACAAAATGGCTGACAGATGGCCATCTTGGATTTTGACTTTGAAAGTTTGTTATAGCTTTTTCTTGTGAACTACAACATAGATCTATCACAAATTTCATGTGTATGCTTTCCTTGATTCCTAGCTGTGCCTGTTTGAGTTTGGAACTGACCAGAAAACAAATCGGCCGACAGGAAGCCATCTTGGATTTTGCCTAGTAAAAGTTGTTATTGCTATTTCTGAAGAAGCACTGAATGAATGTCTGAAATTTAATATGTATGTTACCTTTGGTCTCTCCTTGTGCTTGTTTGAGTTTGGGACTGACCAGAAAACAAATCGGCCGACAGGAAACCATCTTGGATTTTGCCTAGTAAAAGTTGTTATTGCTATTTCTGAAGGACCACTGAATGAATGTCTCAAATTTCATATGTATGTTACCTTTGGTCTCCCCTTGTGCTTGTTTGATTTTGGGACTGATGAGAAGAAACCAAATGGCTTCCAGGTGGCCATTTTGGATTTGGCAGGTAAAGATTCTCATCGCTATTTCTGCAAAGGAATGTTCAAATGTCATATCATTAAAAACAAAAACAGTGAAGAGAAAAGAAGGAAACAGATATTTCAAAGAACATATAAAGCTCAAACAATGGTAGGCATCAAGATCCCTCTGGGATCTCTTGTTAATCATATGGATACATTTAAGTGTTGTTTTCTTATGAGGTTTTCAAATTAATTTTTACTTATTTTATATTTTTACATACCCAGTTGTCGCAAAAATATCTAGGGCTAAGAGAATAGTGCTTTAGGCTAGTGGATTTTAGCAGTCTTTTAGGCTTGGTTAATGGATTGAAACTAAAAATCACACCCCTGGACCCCTTTTTGATGACACAAGGGTCAAATGGTCAAAAAAAAAAAAGAAACCTTAAATCAATGACCTATTTAATTCACAAACACCATATTCAATTTAGCTTCACAGGAAACTGATCTTGTGAAGTTTTTCTAATTTTGTCTCTATCAATAAAC
The DNA here is from genome assembly GCF_031769215.1 of Ylistrum balloti. Classification (NCBI taxonomy): domain Eukaryota; kingdom Metazoa; phylum Mollusca; class Bivalvia; order Pectinida; family Pectinidae; genus Ylistrum; species Ylistrum balloti. The sequence goes on along the minus strand of NW_026782653.1, from coordinate 141,240 downwards.
ACTTTTTTTCTGTCAGGTTGAAAGTAAATTTCAACATCTTGAGATCATTACTACTAGTTTGTTGAATATTTTTCCTTTTCTCATGTTTTGATATGACAAGTTAATATTCTGGTCAGAATTAGGGATGGGGTATATGTCACTGGCTGCACTGCTAAAGCTATATGTGTTGTGCTTTTACTATGTTGCTATGTAGTTCTGAGTGGTGTAAATGCTGATATATGTTATGTTGGCTAACTTCTGTATATTTGTACAAGTTGTCTCCCTTCTAAACACTTCATCTGAAAAATTTACAGAAAGTTTAAATAAAAAGTGCTGATATTATTACATTGGAATAAGTGTCAGTTTTTATACAGATCCTATCTAAATACAACTTGAAAATATACCGATATAGTATTGGTAAGGTTATTATCTGTCCACTGACATCCCCAGTATTGAGTCATGGTTTTTCATAGGTTTTGATTTGTTCAGTATTACCAAATTATATCTTTGTCCTTCTGATATAAAAAAAAATGTCACTTAAGTTTATAAGGCAAATTAGCTTGGAAGTGTTATTAAAACAAAGATAGACCTAGTGATTTAAAAGACCCAGGAACTGTAAATGATAGGTGAATAGAGAGACAGACTAGTTAAATATGACATCCTTGTTAGCACAGAGTCAGACTATTTAAATATGACATCCTTGTTTAATGGAGAGCCAGACTAGTTAAATATGACATCCTTGTTTAATGGAGAGCCAGACTAGTTAAATATGACATCCTAGTTTAATGGAGAGCCAGACTAGTTAAATATGACATCCTTGTTTAATGGAGAGCCAGGCTAGTCAGACTAGTTAAATATGACATCCTTGTTTAATGGAGAGCCAGACTATTTAAATATGACATCCTAGTATAATGGAGAGTCAGACTAGTTAAATATGACATCCTTGTTTAATGGAGAGCCAGACTAGTTAAATATGACATCCTAGTTTAATGGAGAGCCAGACTAGTTAAATATGACATCCTAGTTTAATGGAGAGTCAGACTAGTTAAATATGACATCCTTGTTTAATGGAGAGCCAGACTAGTTAAATATGACATCCTAGTTTAATGGAGAGTCAGACTAGTTAAATATGACATCCTAGTTTAATGGAGAGTCAGACTAGTTAAATATGACATCCTAGTTTAATGGAGAGTCAGATTAGTTTAATATGACATCCTAGTTTAATGGAGAGTCAGACTAGTTAAATATGACATCCTTGTTTAATGGAGAGCCAGACTAGTTAAATATGACATCCTTGTTTAATGGAGAGCCAGGCTAGTAAACATGACATCCTGGTTAGACACAGAGTCAGACTTGTTAGATATGACATCCTTGTTTAACGGAGAGCCAGACTAGTTAAATATGACATCCTAGTTTAATGGAGAGCCAGACTAGTTAAATATGACATCCTTGTTTAATGGAGAGTCAGACTAGTTAAATATGACATCCTAGTTTAATGGAGAGTCAGACTAGTTAAATATGACATCCTTGTTTAATGGAGAGTCAGACTAGTTAAATATGACATCCTTGTTTAATGGAGAGCCAGACTAGTTAAATATGACATCCTTGTTTAATGGAGAGTCAGACTAGTTAAATATGACATCCTAGTTTAATGGAGAGCCAGACTAGTTAAATATGACATCCTGGTTAGCACAGAGTCAGACTATTTAAATATGACATCCTTGTTTAATGGAGAGCCAGACTAGTTAAATATGACATCCTTGTTTAATGGAGAGCCAGACTAGTTAAATATGACATCCTTGTTTAGTTTAATGGAGAGAGCCAGACTAGTTAAATATGACATCCTAGTTTAATGGAGAATCAGACTAGTTAAATATGACATCCTAGTTTAATGGAGAGCCAGACTAGTTTAATATGACGTCCTAGTTTAATGGAGAGCCAGGCTAGTTAAATATGACATCCTAGTTTAATGGAAAGCCAGACTAGTTAAATATGACATCCTGTTTTAACAGAGAGCCAGACTAGTTAAATATGACGTCCTAGTTTAATGTAGTGGGAAACTAATTAAATGTGACATCCTTGTTTAATGGAGACATACTAGTCAACATGATGTTCTACATTTGATCTACCATGGATGTTATTTCTGTTGTACACTAGATTCTCTTTATCAATGTTACTGTGTTTTTATATATAGTTACAAATATAATCATTGATGTGTTTGATTCACAGTCGTTTAGCTGACATCTTTTGTAGTTTGGTCTTTCTGATTACATAGTAATGTTGCCTTTGGCTGATCAAGGACTAATTCTTTTTAATAGAACTTTATCATCAAAACATTTTTTTCACAAATTATCCAAAGTTTGCAGAAAAGATAATGTGATATTATATATTAAATCTCGTTTTAGTGAGGAGACAGAGATTATACTTAATGAGCCAGGATCTTACAACATGGATACTAGTGTAGAAATCTAGACAGGAAGTAAATGAAAGTCTATCTGGATTATTGGATTATTATATCAAACTTAGGGTTTTTTGTGTGCTGAACTGGTTTTTTATTCATTTCTGATTTTTATTCATAAAATCATTTTCCCTTAGCTTTTTTTCAAGGTTTTTTACTGACATTCTAAAATCTTCTTTCCTGTGGAAATGTCACCCATTTCCCCCTGCCCCTTCCCCTCCAACTACTTCCCCAAACCCCATTTTTTTTTTAAAATAGGTTGATTTTTCTCTACCCTAAAGTCATCCCCTTTTTCATATGAAACTCAGTCTTGACTCTTGGTGCTCAGCTGTCCAGCTTATCACTACACTGACACAGTGAATTTTTCCTCCCCTAAAATCATCCCATAATCATGTCAAAGTCCTCCAGGACCTTACTCTGCTGTGTGGATGACCAGCTTATCACTACACTGACTTCCTCATATCAAACTCATTCTTGAGCTGGGCTGTCTAGCTTATTACTACAGTGAATCAAGGGAAGTAACTCTTAATAGATCACAAAGCCCAAAGTCTGTTTTCCCTTCATCTGAATATCCCTTCCCGAAATGCAGACGTTTCCGTGGATATGCTTTTCCTTCTTGATGGGATTTTACTGCTTTGTCAGGTTGAAATGATCATACTGTATATGAACATAAAACCCATGCAACGATATATAAGTAAGTTTGATTATTGCTAACGAATATAAAGAGTTGAAATTCCATTTAATTGTCTTGTTTTATTTCCACAGCCTTGAAACATTCTCCATCAAAAAGAAAACCAGGAGGGCCTAAAAAGTCATCTGGTCACTCCGAGTCAGAGGGGGTTACAGAAGTTCCAAGGAGAACTGGAACGACAGAACGGTCCCATAGGACTATTAGTTTTACAGAGGACAAAACACCCATTCCAGGTTTGTTCTGAACTAAAATGTATCTGAGCCAAAGTGCAAAGTCAGCTTTTTTTTAATCTATATTCTAGCATTTCCAAGAATTTGATTTAAAGTGAAAACAATTTGATGAGTTATAGCAATCCATTTTATTGATAGACGTTGTTGGTATGTTAACATATTTACGTTTCACCTTGGTGATCTGGGTTCTCTTCCCCAATCAGAGATGAAATGGTATGGAGTCATCTTCAGGACCATGTGGGTTTCCTCATCTTTCATACACTCCAACAAATGGATTTTAATGACACTAGATTGTGTTTCAACATAAAAGTTGTTTCAGTAAATTTGGCTTCACTTCATTTTCTCCAAACAAAAAAATGTTCTTTCATTTCAGGCACAACTGGGGGCCGACCAGATCTGCTGCCAGAGAATTCCACACCACCTCCAACATTTGACGAGGCGGTGGGTTCTCTGACACCAAAAAGAGGCCGCAGTGGAACAGACATATCGCATTCTCCTAAATCTGTATCTCCCTCAGGGGAGAGTATTAGCGAGGGTAGGAGGTAGGTAATCATAGCAGTATACTGGTCAATGGAACTGGTAGACGATCGAGAAACTGAATTATGTCATAATTGGTGTCGTATCTGTTAAGTCCAATCAAAATGACCCGTCCTGTGTGCCTTTCACTATCATTCCTCACTTTTCAATGGTGTTACTTCATTTTTGATTGGCTAGTTGGTTGCTATGTGACAACTTTGCTAAGCATGAATGGATTTCAGTCAAACTTAGTTTCCTATCTTGTTATCTTCAGCTTCGTTAATTGACATTAATGATTCATTGTATATAATCTTCATTAATTAGGTTCTTCAGTAAATTATAGATCCATTTTACCATCATGTAGCCAGATTTTAACTGTCTTATGAATTAGCCATTAGAAGTTAGGGATACGTAAACACTGTACCAACAGTTTCCTTGTTACATATCACATGCTTGACTCTGGTTTTTCATTATGGTAGAAATATATGACATAACATAATGTTGTGGTCAGATACTGTTAAATAAATGTTGTAAGGACTGTCATTTGTTCAATTATTGACGTGACAAAAACAAATACAGAGCAAAAATAAAGATGCCGGAAATTGTGAAGTGGTCAGTGTTTTAGTGGTCAGTATATTAGTGGTGGTCAGTATATTAGTGGTCAGTATATTAGTGGTGGTCAGTATATTAGTGGTCAGTATATTAGTGGTGGTCAGTATATTAGTGGTCAGTATATTAGTGGTGGTCAGTATATTAGTGGTCAGTATATTAGTGGTGGTCAGTATATTAGTGGTGGTCAGTATATTAGTGGTGGTCAGTATATTAGTGGTCAGTATATTAGTGGTGGTCAGTATATTAGTGGTGGTCAGTATATTAGTGGTCAGTATATTAGTGGTGGTCAGTATATTAGTGGTGGTCAGTATATTAGTGGTCACTATATTAGTGGTCAGTATATTAGTGGTCAGTATATTAGTGGTGGTCAGTATATTAGTGGTGGTCAGTATATTAGTGGTCAGTATATTAGTGGTGGTCAGTATATTAGTGGTCAGTATATTAGTGGTGGTCAGTATATTAGTGGTCAGTGTTTTAGTGGTCAGTATATTAGTGGTGGTCCTCTATATGTAATTACAGACCTGAAGTCCAGGTGAGTGGAACATTCCAAGTGACCTACCAGGAGTCTAGCACTTCATTATCTCACACCTCCCCCGTGATGCGGACATCCCCACCCCTCAGTATCTCAGAGTCGACGCCCACACATACAGATTACACAGAGGGAACACCAAGCTACACGCCATCTAGTCCAAGCTGTTATAGTGACATAGGTAAGAGCTTTGTTTCATGATACAGAGAGAGGACAAAGAGAAAGAGAGATGGAGAGAACGAGGAGAGAATGAGGAGAGAGAAAGGGATCAAAAGAATTAATGAGAGAGCAGGGATTGAGAAAATGAGAGCAAGAGATACACATAGAGACAGGGACAATGAAATTTTCAGTCTTGAGACATATATTTTATGACCGATACAATCATTTATTTACATTATTAACATGTGACAGGCCATATTAGTGACAGAATGATAAGTTGATATATCCTTTTTATGTTCCTGCCATATTAGGATTTTGGGCATATAGTATTACCCTTGGTCGTGGTTCCATCATGTAACATTTCTGTTCATTTACTCTTTAGTGGATACAAATATAGAAGTGTGATTTGGTGTGCAGATGTGTTATATCAGTATGAAGGTTCTGATTGGTTGTCATGGTCAATCAACAGACGTAAAAGTGTCCATAGTTCTTGGTGGGGACATTTGTGTTTCTCGGATACATTTAGTTAATGTACTGTATGTTGTTTATTTACCTTGTATTGTTCATCGTTGCCTCATACTTCAAATAGCTGTAAAAAAGACATCTAAATCGTACTTTTGTCACAGATCAAGCTTTCCAGGCAGAACTAGACAAAGATGTACAGGCGTCACCTGCGTCTCTGTCTCCAGCAAGGTCAAAGGTCACTGTGATCACAACCAGCAGTACAGAGACGTCTTATACAAGTGCACTCGAAAACCCATACAGTAGCGACAGTGAACGGGGACCAACAAACTCGGACAGTAACTATGTTGATAGTGCGAGAGTTTCACCTGACAAGGCAGGTCGTTACAGTAAACCACAACAAGGTCACATATCAACAACAGCAGTGTCTAATTATAATGATATTCAAAGCAATTCCACATGGAATAGTGAGGAAGGAGAAAAGTCAAAGGCTAAAGGTCAAGGGTCACCGAGATCAGAGGATTTGGAGGTCAAGGAATCCGAGACGGTATGTATATTTGATTTTTTTCAAAAATTCATGTGTTTTATTAATTTGAGTGGTTTTCTTATGCTCCCCAAAACTGCATATAGTCGCCGCCTTGTTTTCTTTCATTTGGAGATTGATTGGTTTTAATTGTGACTTTTTGGGATTTACATTTTTAGTCTTTCTTAAAATGATCTTTCAAGTTATTTATTTCATCACTGTATCATTTTATCTCAACTTGAATGGTGACTGAAGTCAGATTTTAACAATCAAACAAGCAGCAACTATCTTATCATTTCTGAATAAAATTCCTGGTTTGTTTTGAATTACTTTAAGTAATTCCAAGCCAAGATGAATATCATAGTTTTAAAAAATGCAGAAAATCTTTGTATTTTTTAAATTTGATTGTTTCTTCACTTGTTTTTAGACTGCATGTGAAACTTTGAGATGTGTGGCTTTTCATTAGTCAGATGGTGGGCTATTTAACAGCTGGATTTAATTGGAGCTGAAAATTTATCAAATTGTTTTGTGACTAAAACAACAGATTTTGTTTAGATTTTACTTGGCATGTAGTTTGATTTTAGGAGCATTTTGGTTCCCATTCGATATGAGTTTATGTGTTTGTATATGGCATGAAAAGATCAGCTTACGGTGAAAGTTTAGAGATTTAAAAAATTATAATCTGTATACAACTGCCTTACAAACTAATCCATTGAATTGTTCAATATTATCATTGAAACAAAATAAAGAATATGTCGTAGAACAACAGACCGTCAAATCAGACTAGAAAAATGAAACACAGACTTTGTAGATCGGAGAAACCATCACAACTGCTAACTTTACCAGGAAAAATCAGTATATTGGAAAAACATTTTCAACAAGTGTTTTAGAAAAAGATCTTGGACTTTTTTTTTTTTTTTTTTTCATTAAAATAGTATTCATGCATTGATTTAGATTTTATATTATGATATATTATAATTTTTAATTTCTTTTTCTCGGAAAATTTTTGTTATATTCTGTGCGAAGATTGATTCAAGAGACTGATATGTAGTATGCACCTCACAAACACGACCTGCACTTGTGTCAATTCCACACGGCAATTACAACTGCAAACTGTTCTTGTAAATGTTATAGTCAGACATCGCAGGGATGAGGTGGCTTTTCTCTTTTGTCAGTATTGCTGGAATAAGGTTGCTAGTATCGTCAGCTGAAACAATAGGGAAATAGTTTTCATCTGAGGAACTTGGGAGCTAATAGAAGCTATCAGATGTTTGAAGGATATCAAATACTAGCTGCCAGTATTGCATGGATTTTCTTTCTTCAGAAATAAAAATGTTTTAACACAGATGTATGATAAGTAACCAGAATAAGTTGATATCATCTGCTTCCTATGTCTGAACTGTACCATCAACTTGCCCAACAGAAAACAGTTACACCTGTGAGCCCCAAACAAAGAAGAGTTCACTTTCAGTCTGAGGCCATTGAAGCATCAGATGATATAGTCTCTGAACCAGAGGCTCCTGGTTGGCAAGAGGTGCGTACACATCCTACTGAGCATGCCCAAGCTATGTTACTGTGGAGACAGAGTGGTTACCATGGCTTCAAAAATCATGTGACTAACTCGTCTTCCCACATGATGTTGTTTTATGCTCTGCATCAGATGTTTTGGATACTTTGTAATTCCCACTCTTTGACTCGAGTGTGGATCTCTTTCTATCAAATTTGAAGCCTCTCTTAAGGCCTGACTTTCGCGCATGTCTGTTCTGTTGTCATGGATACTAGGTAATGTGTACAAGATGTTATATATACATCCTGTGTGTGGAATGTGGTATTGTTGTGTACATCTATATTTGGATTGTAAACAATCAACATATGGTTGTTTGTTGTCCTACAGTGGTGCTGTGCATTGTATGTTGTCATGGATACGTGTGTAACTATATGTGATATATCTCATCATACATATGAGTTAGTAAATACAACACCGATTTTATGAAGAAAATCTATCTTTGTATGTAATCTTGAAATATTCATCTCACCTGCTGTATCATGGCTCCTGATAACTTCATTGCTTGATATACAATTGATTATGATATTTCTTATATCAGCTCATTATTAAGGCTTTAATTCGATTTTCCATTGGTCATGTTGTGTGGCCATGGATAGACTTCATAGCAACCTATATTTGGTCCGAGTATGTCTTGTCATAGTGTGACCTCCTTTCTGTCCAGGCATATCTTGTCATGGATGATCATCATGGTGACCTATTTTCAGTCTGGGCATGTCTTGTTATAATCTTTATTGTAACCTACTATCGGTCTTGTTGTCATGGATACTCTACATGGTGACCTAGTTTTGGTCTGGGCATGTTGTTTTTATGGATACTTAAGTCATTGTGGCCTAATTATGGTCATGGCATGTCTCGTTGTCAAGGTTATCACTTATTTATAAAGTTGAACAATTTGTTTTTACAGGTAATTATTTGCTGTGATATAGAACAGGTTGAAGTGATAGAAAGATTCTGAGTCCAGGTTTACCCTGGATTTATGTTGTCTTAAATTAACAGGAGATATCCATTAGAAGTCCCTCATCAGTGTGCTATACTTTAGTTACACTGTGTATCTATTTCCCTTAACGTTTTAGGCTCATGATTTTCCCCATCAAGGTAGTTTACTTGCTTCCATCAATTTTACAGATTTTAATTACACTGAATCTTCCTCTTAATCATGATGATGAAGTAGTCACTAATTTCTTAAGTAGCTTTTATCTTCTATTTGGTGACAGATGAGGATCTATAGGCAGGGCTTAAATGGTAAATTAGGGTTCAGATATCAGGTAGCAATTCTTTTGTATTCTTTCGCAATTTCAACATTTAGTAATCAATAAGACCAAGATAGATTCGGAATCCAAATTGTTAGGTTGTTATTGTTAAGAAAAATGAAAAGGTAAAAGCTGTGATGGACAAGGAAGAATGACAACCTATGTTATGACTACATATTGTCCTTCATTTAGTTTCACTCTACAGTGAATGACACTCCTCTGCTGGCTGAACAATGACCTTCACCTGTTTACTGAACAATGCAGGCGTTCACCTATTGGCTGAACAGTGCAGGTCTTTGCCTATTGGCTAAACAATGCAGGCCTTCACTATTGGCTGAACAATGCAGGCCTTTGCCTATTGGTTGAACAATGCAGGCCTTCACCTATTGGCTGAACAATGCAGGCCTTCACCTATTGGCTGACCTTTACCTGTTTTTACCTTTGCTGGCTTCACAGTGACCTCCATACCATTGACCTTCACCTGTTGCCTATACTATGATAATTACCTGTTTGCGGCACAATGACCTTCACCTGTTGGTGGCACAATGACCTTCACCACCTGGCTGCTGAATTTTACCTTGGTATGTTGGCTACAAATTGACCTTCACCTGTTGGCTGAACAGTGACCGTCACCTATATGCTACAATCTGACCTTCACCTGTATGCTGCACAATTACCTTCACCTGCTCACTTTACTGCTATCTTCCTTGAGGCAGACTTACTTGGTGTTTATCTAATACATCTCTCTACTTTTAGGTCTAGGTGTCCCTTTAAAGTGATAAAACTTTCACCATGGAATGTGATCTGTTGTCATCACACTATTCTGTCACCTCTGTCTACATGATAACTTAACCTCGTTGTATCCAATGATTTCCAAGTGCCTCGTAATGAGCTTACCTTCACCTCGTGCAATTTTACTAGAAACACCAACAATTTTCTTGCTAAAAGTCCACTTTCCTGTTTGAGTTTCTAACTCCCTGAGACTCTCACATGTTGACCTCAGTATGACCTTTGCTGCTACCATCGCTGATATTACCAAACCTACATTTATGACCTTTGTATCCAGAAGATATGTTTTGATAAAAAGTGTCCTCTGATTTCCACCTATAATGCATATCTTGTAACAACTATCATCTTTGATTTAGCTTCCTTCATGGCACTCTTGTGACTTTAAATTGCACCTTAATGTTGATTGGATTCTTATTTTAGCATGGTTGTTGCCTATATATTCTTAATGGTCTTATGATTGTTTCAAAATATTACATTATGTTACCTATAAGGTGGAAAAAGCTCTTTGTATACAGGTAGTATTAACCATATTAAGATGTGTGATATGGTTAAAGTCATATAATTGTCATCATTGTAACACAAAGCAACAACAACAAGTTTCTGTCTTAATGCTTCAAAATAAAATGTTCGTAAAGCAGAACTTTTCATTTAGAACTTTTGTAAATTCAAATCTAAAAAAAAATTTTAAAAATCAGCCATTCTCAAATTTCCAGAATCCATGACGGTATTAGATTGTAGTGCCTATCAACATTGAAATGGTTGTAATGTCTAGTACTAACATTCTTGCTGTTTTCTATTTTACTTATCAGCATCTTAATGATCTTGACCACTCCTTGACCTATGACTCGGATGACTCGTCATTTCTCACAAACAGCGAGATCTCCTCCACCTTTTCTATGCATGAAGATCCCTCTTCTTCTGGTTTCCATGATGATGGTGTAAAAAGCATCCCTCCGGATGTGACCTCTACTAATTCTAAGTATCGTAGACCAGTTCCAACCACTAACACTGCCCCTGTGGCTGTTCCTTCTAAGCCCGGAGGTCTGATAAACTTCCTCAGTTCAGGGAATTCCCCTTCAAAGCTGTCAACAGACAGCCAGCAAAGCAAAGGTGTCAGTTTCAAAGTTGAAAATTACGCTGTTGGGAGCCCGCCACAAAGGAAAAGTATTATTCCTGACAAGAGTCATTTGTACCCACAGAAGCCAACAGGACATAAAGCCTCAGCTTTTTCTCGATTTAGAAAGACCAACAGCGATGGTAAGCTTGGGCTATCTGAAACTCCCAAAAGAGGCAGGTCAGATAGAGGTATGAGTGTGGGGACTTTTAAACCCATTCAACACGAGACATCTTTACATAGACCTGTTAGCCTAAAGGATTTTAGGACATTGTCCAATTCACCAGTGTCGGAAGAACAGTCTAGAAGGCAACAGACTGTGTCCACTTCACCGCTGTCAATGTCCAGAAAACCTGTTGAGGATCAAAACAGGGAGTCAACTCATCTCTAACTTTTAGCCAAGCATAGGAGCACTTCCGTAGTGGTGATGGTGTACAGACTAATATTACATCTTCTATGTTTCACTTGAATTATATTGTTTTTAATGTGCAGTCTTTGTGGTCTATATTCTGAAATATATAAGTAATATTTGTAAATTAGAACTGTAACAGTAGTAGTGCACATTCTGTAGTCAGGAAGTTAATCTAAATCTGTGATCCTCCTCAAAACATATAAACACTTATCCTTTCTGTCCCTTTATGACAAAGTTCCAGTTCTTGGACAGCATAGAATTTTTACTTGAGGTATGGATCAAACTGTTTCTAACAACAAAGGTTAAGAATACTGAAAAGCTTAATATTTTGAGAGAGTGGATCTCAACAGCTGTAGAATTTACCTAACTGTTTAAGTCACCAACCGTTTTGCTTTGAATCACTTTAATTAATATAGCCATGTTGCCTGGGATTCTTCATAACCCAAAGTCTCTATTTTCAGGTGTTCATTGTCATTGCTGAAATCTTTTCTATAAACCAATGTCATTGTATTGATGTTAGTTTCAGTTACTAAGTGACGGAAAATGCAAGTCAAACTGGTATTTTTATATTTTTGTAATTTTATTTAATTTATGGTTTTATTAATGATAAAAAATATTGGAAAATTATTAGAATAAGATTAAAAACTTATCAATGATGATGAATTTGATAATAAATTGGAAATGTCCAAAGATAAGTTTTCGGCTTTGGAGTGGGTTGGGGCTGTTAAATTTTCATATTTCGTAATTTAACCAAAAGTAGTCTCATTGTTTCTTTAATTCACTTATATATTCATTGATAGTTTACAGTTGACTTAGGAGATGAAATGTTTTTAACAACAGTTAAATAGTTGCTTCATTCAGTATTAAAACTGACAGAAATATGGTTGCTGAAATACAGATAACTCAAAATGGCAGAAGGTGTAGCTGACAATCCTTCTCTCCATATCATTTATTTCTACTAAACTGAAATTTTGTACTTATTTTAGATAACATTATAACTTGATAATTCATTTTTTGTTTTCGTTCATCGATTATAAAAGTGTGACTGATTCCCATCACTATATTTAGCAGTTGATGGTGGTTGTAGCATTTAAACACATAGACCTCTTTTCCTACCATATAAGATTCCCTGTATTGACATTAAAACCTTGTTTCAGTTACTGATTTTTTTGTGACATATTTCCCTGTATCTAGATATTTAATGTGAGGTATGTTTTCCTCAAGCTTCTCATATTGATGAAGTTGTTGTAACCTAGATTAATTGTAATATTGTTTCTTTGTTTACGAAATCGACCATGCATGTTCATAAGAAATCATAGATATATTGTCTACTAAATCAACCAAGCATGTTTATAAGAAATCATAGATATATTGTCTACTAAATGGGCCATGCATGTTTATAAGAAATCATTGATAAATTGTCTACTTAATCAATCATGCATGTTTATAGGAAATATATTGTTTACTAAATCAATCAAGCATGTTAATGAGCAAAAATCATAGATTTTTAGAATTTCAGGCAGCCATGCAAATTCTGAATAATTAAGAATCATATCAATCATTTATACAAAACATGGCAGACTATAATTATAGTTTACTAGTTTTAAGTCAGCAGTGCACAAGAAACCGGTCGTCAGTGTTCAACATTTCTGTAGTTTTGTCTCCTTTTGTTTCTGAATTTCCGCCTTTTACCAATGATGTTGATCCCCAGTTTTATGAATAAGATAAAAAGCGAGACAAAAATCAATCATTGATTTGTCAGCATGTTCAGGAAAAGGTACTAATAGATTTGAGGTGTGAGATTTCAGTGACAAAACATCAGTGTCTTTGAACGGAGATAAATTCTAAGGAAAATAGAAACACATTGTTTCATTGAATATCAGGGTATATCATCCTGTAGGTTTAAATCACCTTGTTAAATTACTTAATTATATTTCTGTCCCGGTATAAATTGTATATATATATCATACAAGGTTTATAGAGTATATAATGAACACTTTGTAATTCAGCAAGTCTCAGCTGGCGTATTGAAAAGTAGTTTTAATTCATTTCAATATTGGCATAATTAAGACTATACACATGTGCTTCACATCGTTCGTAATTTACCAGATAAATGAAAATTATTAAATTTATTGAATCATTGGTAGTGCACCTTGCTGTTCAAATTCCAATTTTTTTTCAATCACTTTGGATTTACCTCAAAGGCTTCATATTCAGGCCTTTAGCATCACTGACGAGTCCTAGAAGGAGGAAACAGCTGTATGGTACAGTTCAATTCATTGTTCGGCTCTACTGCATCTAACTCTAAATTTGTATTAAAAGGTGCTGTTCATGAAGGTCATTGCGTATCTTTTGTACAATATTTGTAGTGTAACTTTAATATCTTATTGAGTAGAATTGATTTTGAAATCAGTGTCATATTTAAGTGAAATCTTGTCAACAAATTTAAAATAAATTTGAGAAGTTTATACAGATTTATTTTTTATTTCAGATTAGTTTTTAAAAGTTTATTTTAAGGACTGAGCGTATGTGAGGTTTTGTTGTATATGTATGAAAGATATTGAATAAGGAAGAAAGTTTAAAACACAGAAACTCAAAAATATGATATTTAATGATACAGGGGTGAACCCAATGTCGTTACTTTAATGAAGGTTTTTTTGGTTCCATATGCCCCATACGTGGATACCAACCAGAGTGAAATGAGGGTGTGTCGGAAAATGATTTGACTTGACCATTTTATATCTGTTCAGTTACATTCACCATGATGGAGTATATTGGGTTGTTTTAAAGGGTGAAATAATCCTTAAAACAAAACCAGCCAGAAAACATTATACAATCTTATAATTGAAAATAAACCTGAAATTTTATTCTCATTATTCCAATTATTTAGACTTGAATCATTTGGGCTTTGTGACTATTAGATCATTACAATAGTATCCTATTTCATGAAATCCAGGGTGCCATAATAGCTCAGTCAGCCATTTCAACCTCAGGTGGAGAACTGAGCTGTGTGGTTCAGTCCCTGCCTAGAGACTTTGTGTGCCTCAGGTGAAAATCTGAAATGTGTGGTTCAGTCCCTACCCAGGACAGTGTGTGTGTTTCCAGTGTGTGGTTCAGTCCCTACCCAGGACAGTTTGTGTGTTTCCAGTGTGTGGTTCAGTCCCTACACAGGACAGTTTGTGTGTTTCCAGTGTGTGGTTCAGTCCCTACCCAGGACAGTTTGTGTGTTTCCAGTGTGTGGTTCAGTCCCTAACCATGACAGTTTTTGTGTTTCCAGTGTGTGGTTCAGTCCCTAACCATGACAGTTTGTGTTTCCAGTGTGTGGTTCAGTCCCTACACAGGACAGTTTGTGTTTCCAGTGTGTGGTTCAGTCCCTACCCAGGACAGTTTGTGTGTTTCCAGTGTGTGGTTCAGTCCCTACCCAGGACAGTTTGTGTGTTTCCAGTGTGTGGTTCAGTCCCTACCCAGGACAGTGTGTTTCCACAGTGTGTGTTTCCAGTTTCAGTTTGTGTGTTTCCAGTGTGTGGTTCAGTCCCTACCCAGGACAGTTTGTGTGTTTCCAGTGTGTGGTTCAGTCCCTACCCAGGACAGTTTGTGTGTTTCCAATGTGTGGTTCAGTCCCTACCCAGGACAGTGTGTGTGTTTCCAATGTGTGCTTCAGTCCCTACACAGGACAGTTTTGTATTCTTCAGGAAGCTGAAATCAGATATCCTATATTCTTGTGGTAGCATGTATTTCGGTGAGGTATCCACAAGCTACAATTAGGAGATCCATCTCAAAATGAAACTGGCTGTTGATGGGTCAAGATATTAACAAACTTAAATGAAATACTGTTCTTTGTAATTTCCATAACCATTGTTAGAAAAATAATTATATTCTCA
This sequence comes from Ylistrum balloti, assembly GCF_031769215.1. Taxonomy (NCBI): domain Eukaryota; kingdom Metazoa; phylum Mollusca; class Bivalvia; order Pectinida; family Pectinidae; genus Ylistrum; species Ylistrum balloti. The sequence goes on along the minus strand of NW_026782653.1, from coordinate 126,068 downwards.
ACAGGTTTCAGAATTAAAGTGTGACATGAAATAGACTTGTCAGTATCTATTTAGTAGTGTTTATTTTTAATTATTTGTTTTCAGTCCTAGAAGAAGTTTTTACTTCCAAAGATCTTGCTGTTCCGGTATTGGTTTCAATTTATAAATAGTTTTTATTTATTGTAAATTATGGGGAAACATGATCTAATGTGATGCCTGGAATCATTGATAACACAGTTAAGGTTTCTTCATAAGACTTTTTATCTAACAGCTTTGAAATGCTACATATATATTTATCATAGCCAGCCAAGTGTAGAGTGATTAATCTAAAGTCAGCTTTTATCTTCCATTTCTTTATTAGCCCATCATCATCAAATGGTGAACTATTCAAAATGTTTTGCTTCCTTGGTCCTTTGTCCGTCCGTAAACAATTTTTGTTATCGGTATTTCTTGAGAAGTACTGGATGGACCTTTTTAAAATTGCAGATATAGGTTCCCCTTGGTCCCTAGTTGTGCCGTTTTGTGAAGAGGGGGCTGATCAGAAGACTTAATGGACGACAGGCAGCCATCTTTGGTTTTTTTAATTTACTTTGTTATTGTTATTTATTTCTTGAAAAGTAAGAGATGGATCTCTCTCAAATCTCATATGTAGGTGCCCCTTGGTCTCTAGTTGTGCCCACGTAATTTTGGGACTGATCAGAAATACAAAATGGCCAAAAGTTGGCCATCTTGGATTTTGACTTTGAAAGTTTGTTATCGCTATTTCTTGCTGCATGGATCTTTCTTAAATATCATATGTACGTTCCAATTTGTACCTAGCTGTGCCCATTCGATTTCGGGTCTGATCAGAAAAACAAAATCAAAAATAAAGATTATCATTGCACTTTCTGCAAAGGAATGTTCAAATGTTTTATCATTAAGAGCAAAAACAAAGAAAAAAGAAGGCAATAGATCAAAGAGCATAGAAAGATCAAACAATGGTAGGCATCAAGATCCCTCTGGGATCTCTTGTTTACTACTTCACATTTGTTTGTTTGTTATTTTTTTTTTTTTTTATTTATGTCAGCTGACTTAATTATTATCCAATAACTTAAAATGGCAGGGGAGGTATTAGGGGTTGAAGAAAAGGGTTCTTTAGAACAGTATCTGTATTTGTATTATGTACATCCGTTGTCTAATGAGCTGATTAATGCAGTTTCAGGAGACTAAATTGAAAACTGAAGATATCTGATTTGTTAACAGGGGTTAATTTTTCATTTGTTTCTGTGGCTAATCCCATCACCATGGAAACAAATACAGTTTAAAAAAGAGTAGTAATTAAGATAAATAAATGCATTATTTTCAAAAAAAAAAAAAAAAATAAGAATTTACTGTTTATCACTAAAAGTTCAGAATTGTCTATCTTATTATTGAACAGTTTAATATGGTATAAAATATCATTTCAATCATCAAAAAAATTTACTCTATATTTGTGCATATATTCTAGCATGTTAAAATGTAGTTTTTTAAAGGGTCCATTTCATTCATAAAAACAAAAGAAGGAATGCAATATATGCTGTTTACATTAAAATCTTTCAGCACTTCACACACGATAGCACATGCTTTAACTGTAGAAGCAGCTTTAGGCTATATAGAAAATTTTGCTTCAATAGAGCAGGATAATTGCCATTCTGTAAGTAAGAATAACATGTATATAAGTTACAAAGATTTTCTCACTCCAGAAATTGTATATATATCTCTATATTGATTTTGTAATATAGATATATTCATTTTTTACAATAAATTGTAGATTTTAATTACATGAAATATTCTTAATATTTTGATGTGACAAAAATTCACAATGAAATGTTGTGATAAGTGTTGGAAAAAAGTCACAAGATTTGATAATGTGGAAAGCTACTGGCATCTATAAGGACATGTTTCCCCATGTGTTTGTATTGATGCTAGATGGTAAGGGTGAAGAGCTGGAAAACTACAGTGGAGTCGCAATTTGGGGTTCTGAAATTAAAGAAAAAGATTTTTCTAAATCATGAAGCAAGCAATTGCTTATGAAAATCTATTTCAAATTTTTGGTTTTGGATTATCAAATATTTTCAGAATCTGTATATCACAATGGGATTCCACTGTTTGTACATTGGAACCTTGTATGTCTTAACGCAGCTAGTAAACTACATGCTTTCATTTATAATCATAAACATGGGAGAAAAGATTTAAAGAAAAAACAAAGGTCCATAAAAAAAAACATATTGGGAGGTAAACTATCAACAGGCAGATATTGGATAACTGGAAATAATATATTTTACAAGTTTCCATTGTGCATATGTTTTGGAAAATACATGATAGAGTTATCTCCCTTCTGTCACCTCCAATATGTATCTTCACTTTGGTAATTTCTATATATAACCCAATAAATGTTGTAAATGTCATTAAGATATAATTTGTTTAGAAAGGGGTAGCAGGTTATCCGTATTAGTTCTACAAAGGTGTTGGATTATTCCAAATTTAGTCATTTCTGTAGAGGTATACAGTCTTTTCTATTGCAACAAAGGATTATACCAAATATAGGTTATTCTGAGGGGTGTTAGGTTATACCAAATACAGTCACTTCAGTTGGGGATATAAGGTCAATATAAAATAAAGTTACTTCTAAGGTAATTTTAGATATTTAACTTGAAGTGATTTTAAAATTTTAGGTGACAAAGTTTTCTTATATTAACTGACGTTACAAATTAACGTAGAAATTTTGGAATATATATGATTATTTTTACAGTATAAGGGTAGGGCTAGATATAATATTGTGTTGATAAGAAAGAAAGGTCCACTATGAAAGTAAAAATATAAATGAAAATGAGACCGATATCACTTTTTTTTTTCAAAACTTAAAACACATATATTTATAGTTAGCATTGCTAGATCAGAAGAGATTAATGTTCCTGATGTTCTGAAAGGGAGAAAACAGGTGCTAAATAGCAGAGTAGAGGCGAAGCTACATAATCAAATTAGCCTGGTTACAGATTTGCTCTTAACAATGAAACTTAATGAGTGTGGAAATAGAATTCAGGACATTTTTCTTAAAAATTAGATGAAGAAGTTAATATCAAGCTCTTCCTATAGATATTGAATGTTCACAAAGAGTGAGATATTCCGAAATGAAAAAAAAAATTATAAAATTTATTTCAAATTTGAAAAGAACCTTTATATTATGTTATGACTCCATATTAGTCTAACACTGTAAATAATGAGATTTTGTAAAGGCAGTATTTTACCTGTTTACAAATTTTTAATATTTTCCTTTTTTCTTGCTTTTTTAATTATTTTTTATTTTAACTTTGGAAATTCCTCACTATTTTGTTATCATTATGATATATCTATATATACACAGGATTACTTTGAACGTACAATTGTCTCAAAAGGATTTGTACTATTTCATCTTAACATTTTTATTCTGAATAATCTTACGATATTAAGTATTTCAATCAACATTCCACAACAATTTCTGAAGCAACAAAATGCCAGATATAGATTGATGTTAAAAAGGTTTTAATTGTCAGGCACAATACAGATCTTTCAGGTTACAGAAACAAATGCATCATGTTAGAGGGTTTTGACCATGATTTCTGTTTTCATTAAATTCTATTACATCATAAGGATTATGTCCAGTTGTTGCATCCCTTTAAAAATAGATCATGTAAAAAAAAAATGAAATAAATAACCCACTTTATTTCTTGCTGTCACACATCTTAAAACACTATATACACAAAGCTTCACTGTAACAGTATTTATAGCATAGATAGAGTGTAACATTGCCAAAGTATCACTTTGATGTCACACGTCATGTGACCTTGTTTCACATTTATAGGTATAGGGTTCATGGGATATATCACTGACTACACACATTCTTCCACCATTTTAGACTAAAATATTGTGTAATGAAAAATTGTGGTCAAAACCCTGTAAGATAGTATTTATATATACCCCAAACCCTCTACAGACAGTATTATATATGACCAAACCCTCTACAGACAGTGTTATATATGACCAAACCCTCTACAGACAGTGTAATATACCCAAACCCTCTACAGACAGTGTTATATATACCCAAACCCTCTACAGACAGTGTTATATATCCCCAAACCCTCTACAGACAGTGTTATATATACCTCTACAGACAGTGTTATATATCCCCAAACCCTCTACAGACAGTGTTATATATACCCAAACCCTCTACAGACAGTGTTATATACAGTGTTATATACCCCCCCTAAACCCTCACAGACAGTGTAATATATACCCAAACCCTCTACAGACAGTGTTATATATACCCAAACCCTCTACAAACAGTGTTATATATACCCCAAACCCTCTCCAGACCATGTTATATACCCCAAACCCTCTACAGACAGTGTTATATATACCCCAAACCCTCTACAGACAGTGTTATATATACCCAAACCCTCTACAAACAGTGTTATATATACCCCAAACCCTCTACAGACAATGTTATATACCCCAAACCCTCTACAGACAGTGTTATATATACCCCAAACCCTCTACAGACAGTGTTATATATACCCAAACCCTCTACAAACAGTGTTATATATACCCCAAACCCTCTACAGACAATGTTATATACCCCAAACCCTCTACAGACAATGTTATATATACCCCAAACCCTCTACAGACAGTGTTATATATACCCCAAACCCTCTACAGACAGTGTTATATACCCCAAACCCTCTACAGACAGTGTAATATACCCCCAAACCCTCTACAGACAGTGTTATATATCCCCAAACCCTACACAGACAGTGTAATATATACCTAAACCCTCTACAGACAGTGTTATATATACCCCAAACCCTCTACAGACAGTGTAATATACCCAAACCCTCTACAGACAGTGTTATATACCCCAAACCCTCTACAGACAGTGTTATATACCCCCAAACCCTCTACAGACAGTGTTATATACCCCCAAACCCTCTACAGACAGTGTTATATACCCCAAACCCTCTACAGACAGTGTTATATATACCCAAACCCTCTACAGACAGTGTTATATACCCCCAAACCCTCTACAGACAGTGTAATATATACCCAAACCCTCTACAGACAGTGTTATATACCCCAAACCCTCTACATACAGTGTTATATACCCCCAAACCCTCTACAGACAGTGTTATATACCCCCAAACCCTCCACAGACAGTGTTATATATAACCAAACCCTCCACAGACAGTGTTATATATAACCAAACCCTCTACAGACAGTGTTATATACCCCAAACCCTCTACAGACAGTGTTATATACCCCCAAACCCTAACAGACAGTGTTATATACCCCGAAACCCTACACAGACAGTGTAATATACCCAAACCCTCCACAGACAGTGTTATATATACCCAAACCCTACACAGACAGTGTAATATACCCAAACCCTCCACAGATAGGGTAAGCAGCCTTAATATGCAAAAATTGCACTCCATTTGCACAGTGTATATAATGATACACTCCTTGCACAGTGTATATAATGATACACTCCTTGCACAGTGTATATAATGATACACTCCTTGCACAGTGTATATAATGATACACCCTTGCACAGTGTATATAATGATACACTCCTTGCACAGTGTATATAATGATACACTCCTTGCACAGTGTATATAATATACACTCCTTGCACAGTGTATATATATGATACACTCCTTGCACAGTGTATATATATATACACTCCTTGCACAGTGTATATAATGATACACCCTTGCACAGTGTATATAATGATACACTCCTTGCACAGTGTATATAATGATACACTCCTTGCACAGTGTATATAATGATACACTCCTTGCACAGTGTATATAATGATACACTCCTTGCACAGTGTATATAATGATACACTCCTTGCACAGTGTATATAATGATACACTCCTTGCACAGTGTATATAATGATACACTCCTTGCACAGTGTATATAATGATACACTCCTTGCACAAATGTTCAATGTTAACTGATATTATTGCAGGAAACTTCTCTTGAACAAACTGACCGTGAAATGTTTGTTGAATACTTAAAAGAAAGTCAAATTTATTTAAGTACAACAGCTGAATTTCTTTAAGCAACAATACAAATATGTGTTATAACTTATTGTGTGGTATATCTGTGTATTATGTAATTTTAAATATACTTGTTTTACATTAGTCATACAAGCATATCAGTTTTTCTATGACATTTGAAGATGTAATTCACATTCGCATAAAAAACGAGCAGTATTCCACAAAATGTTTGATGACCAAGTTTAGAATAATTGGTTCTTTTCAGTGATTAGAAGTAGGGACAACAGTCCCACTTGAATTGTCACCATTGTATTTTCAAATCAGATTGAATTGTCATGTTGAAATTCTGGAATATTCTAGTTATACAATTTCATTTATCCAAAACATGTCTCATTGTTATTTGTTTTGGTCCAAAAACTTGATAATCACATTCCTTAAGTTGTTAACCTGTGGCCATTATATGAAAAAATATGATAACTAAACAAACAAAGCTGACGAGTCATTCTGATAAGACAACATACAGTTTGTACTAGGGTTAATTGACACATGATTTTCAGTTGGCATGTTATTCTACTGTTGATGTGTTGAAATATTGTTGTAGACATTTGCTACCTAACATTGTTTATCCAGCACACATTCCTATATGTTATTGCTCATTCCACAGCTTTATCAAAATTTTGCATGATATATTTAAGTTTAGTTTGTGCTATTTGCCTGTTAACTAATTCTGGTAATGTTTTTGAGTTAAAATGAGATCTGTAGACTCGTACATGATATACAGTAGGTTAGTAACTGTTTTGCATGTTAGGTATAATTATTTGGAAATGTTTCAATATTTCAAACTTTTTGAATGAAAATTTATAATGTTTTATAATAAAATCAACATTTTTGTTTTGAATATTGCATCAAATTACATTTCTTATATCAGAAATCAAGTAAAACCATTTTTATTATTTATTTTCCTTTTCAATTTTCAGACACACCTGTAACAGACCATACAAACAACAGTTATTTTCCCTTGGTGACCTGTAACCGTGGTAACGATATAGACAACAATTACGTTCCCTGGGTGATCTGTTATCATGTTTACAATAGTGATGTTTCCTGTGAGATCTATAACTATGGCAACAATACTGACAACATTACATTTCCTGTGAAATTTGTAACCATGGTAACAGTAGCAACAACGGTAACGCTTCCTGTGTGATCTGTAACTATGGTAAAAATCTACCATTGCTAACCACTGACACTTGTTGTTTATTGTGTATGAATTGTGTGACATAGCCAGATGGTGATACCAGGTGAGATTGGCCTGGAACAAACCATGATGTAACCAACAATAACCAACATGTGTGGCAATTTTGTAACCATGGCAACAAAAAAATGAAATCATTGTGGTTCACCATATAGAAACTGAGGTCTTCATCTTCCTCCTAGCTGTAGACTGTGATTCACTTTAAGACTTTTCACCCCCATTGTGTAGAATAGACTCGACAATGATTGGGGAGTAGCCATAATGATCAATAAGATATTTTATATTGAAACATGGATTCTCCCATTAATAGGGATTTTATTTTGATTTATGGTTGCCATGATGTTTCTACTCACAATACCTATGAGCATTTACTTATTTAAAGAGTGTTACGTGGTATAAGGGTCCACTTGTTTGATTAGTATCAAGAGATCTGTAATTAGTGCTTGACTTAACACGTAAGTTTTGGTGACAAAGGATTTCATGAGTCAAGATGTTAGATATTAACTCTTTAGCTATATTTTATAAAGATATTTGCCTGCTGATGATCGTTCTTTAAAGATAAATATTCTGAAATCTGCTTCATCATTAGAAATGAGAAAGTAATCTGATTGGTCCTCCATGTAACTAATGAACTTGTCTACCTGACTTTACATTGAGAGCACAAAAATTTACTTTTGGGGGTGTAACTTTTTTGCAATTTTTTTTCTGTAAAAATTAATGGCTGAATGATGTGTTATTAACACAAACCAAATTCTATAAATGCTGTTCACTGTGCCCCATGAGGTTTAAGTTACAATGGTATTGAACTCATAATTCCAGAGTTGATATATTTTTATTCAATGTATTATCAATAAACTAGAAAGACCATTACTGCACACACGAGTATGAAGACGAAGTGGTGAAAAGTTTGTGTTAACAAGTTTGTGAAGAATGATAAATATTCTACTTTTAACTGGGAATGAAATACAATAATTACATTAATTATATACAATGAAAAGTTTCTGTATACATCTGCACTATAAACCTTCTGTTTTTGTGGACTAAATGTTTTTTTCTGCAGAATGTAAAATATTTTTTCAGATCTGATTTTTCCAGGTCAAATTCTGAAACTTACTCAGACACAGACATACAGAAACATCTCTGCTTGTGTCTGTTATTGAGATCGGATAACGAAGATTCAACTACAGTATTATTCTCATTATGTCACTTGTACATAGAAATGGATCTGATCACTAAAATGATAACAACTGGAACTAGAGACATAAAAAGGTTTATAGTACATTATTCTTTCTCATTCAGGTGCTTGTATCATTTGGACAACTGGAACTAGAGACATAAAAAGGTTTATAGTACATTATTCTTTCTCATGCAGGTGCTTGTATCATTTAAAATTTCTGAATTCAACATAATTAAACAACTTAATCATTTTTTCATATAATTATAATAAAATGTGATGTTCCATTTCAGGTATTGTAAATGACATACTAGATTCGAGTAGTTATATTTTTTTTCCATATTTTCATACTTTGCATCTTATTCCTTGAACCACAAAGTAAAGAAACATTGTGGTTATTGTTGATGCAGGCAAACCTGAACCCTAACCTTAAATGTTACTGTTGATGCAGGCAAACCAGAACCCTAACCCTTTATGTTATTGATGATGCAGAGAAACCTGGACCCTAATTCTAACCCTAAATGTTATTGTTGATGCAGACAGACCTTAAAAGACCCTTTCATGTTTTAAAATATCAAACAAAACCAGCAATTAAATTCAAGCACAGTGACATGTCTTACTATTGAAACATAAATTTCATCAAAGTATGTTACTAAGTCAGAACTGTAAGAAATATATGTAAAACCCCCTTATTACCGATGATATTGCTGTTGACTTTGTCATTTTCATAATTCATATCTTTTGTCTTTCATAAACTATTTTCTTACAAAATCACTGATGTCACAACTTTGTATCAAACACACATCAAGTTTGTATGGTGCAGTATCAAACACTTATCAAGTTTGTATGGTGCAGTATCAAACACACATCAGGTTTGTATGATGCAGTATCAAACACACATCAAGTTTGTATGGTGCAGTATCAAACACACATCAAGTTTGTATGGTGCAACATCAAGTTTGTATGGTGCAGTATCAAACACACATCAAGTTTGTATGATGCAGTATCAAACACACATCAAGTTTGTATGACGCAGTATCAAACACACATCAAGTTTGTATGACGCAGTATCAAACACACATCAAGTTTGTATGATGCAGTATCAAACACACATCAAGTTTGTATGATGCAGTATCAAACACACATCAAGTTTGTATGATGCAGTATCAAACACACATCAAGTTTGTATGATGCAGTATCAAACACACATCAAGTTTGTATGATGCAGTATCAAACACACATCAAGTTTGTATGGTGCAGTATCAAACACTTATCAAGTTTGTATGGTGCAGTATCAAACACACATCAGGTTTGTATGATGCAGTATCAAACACACATCAAGTTTGTATGATGCAGTATCAAACACACATCAAGTTTGTATGATGCAGTATCAAACACACATCAAGTTTGTATGATGCAGTATCAAACACACATCAAGTTTGTATGATGCAGTATCAAACACACATCAAGCTTGTATGATGCAGTATCAAACACACATCAAGCTTGTATGATGCAGTATCAAACACACATCAAGTTTGTATGAAATAAACATAATGTAGAATACTCCATATTAATATGGGATCTTGTGTAATGTATAGAAGAGAATAGCGACCTTCTGACGTGTAGACTGTAAAGAAAACATCCTCATACAATATCATAATTCAGGAAAAATGTTCTTTGGTATCATTTGAAAACATTACAGGACATTTAATATCTCTTTAAGACCCCCAACATGTCAATTATCAGCTATCATCTTAATGTTATTGATACATGACATCTAGAGAAATTACTTGATACCAAGTAACCTTGTCTTACCTTATTGTGGAGTCAGGATTTACGTCATAACGTATTGTATAATGTCAGCAATTGTAATACATCACTTCATCAATTCAATAATTTGGCATTAGCATTGCCAAGTATTGAGATAATAACAATGTAACAAAATAAAAAAATAATCGTTACACCTGTTATGAGTGATATAGGGAATAGCACCTGTCGCGGGAAATACTTTTCATTCCTCGTGTTTGCCAACTTGGGACTAAAAAATCTGAAGGGTTGCCAATTTTTCAGAAAGATCCGACATATATAAAAGGTTGTTAAGAAAATACAGAATTTGTTCCCATTTTATGTATAATGTAAGTAATCTAAGATAAATTTATGTACGCCACATTTCCAGCTATGTACCAGTGATGAATTTGAAATCTCATTGACTTGAAAACAGAATTGTTTGTTTTAACAGTTTTTATTTTATTTTTTTTTTCAAATTTTTTTCATCAATCCCATCCCCAATGTATCAATATAAAAAGTGCGGAAGAATTTTAATAATAAAGTACTTTTTTACCGGGCATTCTGTGCATGTTTACATGTAAAAATATGATTTCAAATCGATCAATAGTCGTGTTTTGACCTCGAATCTGCATTTCATCCTTGCTATGTTTGAAGATTTCACATTAAACATGTAGATGAATACAAGGTGAGCATTGTAGCACATTGAAAAATGTTCATGCTTTTTTCAAATTTAGTAGCATATGTATTTTTGACATTTGGTATCTCCCGTTGTATATTCCAAACCAAACATTAGCAATAAAATAGTATCGTCTTGTTTCTTACCTTCATGACCTGAATGATAAGTTTTGAATTATGAATAGCTCGTGAGCAAAAAGAGAACAAACGAGTCAAAATAGATGGTCCCCTGGACTTTGAGCAGGTGAATGTTATACATGATGTGTTGTGTTAATTCTTTGTAAGTCATGTTGCTTATGTGAAAAATATATTCCTGAATAATTTTTATTTATTTTTTTACAAACATAGATGTGTTTCAAATTCTATCAATGCCACAAACATTTTTCGGCATTTCATTTTCTTTTGGACGTAGAGTCAGATATCGCAAATATGGGTGATATAATTGTATGTCAGTCTGAAATTTAGTGTATAGGCTCAGCGTGTTACATATTGCAGGTTTGTAATCGTACTAATACAAGTCACCTGTTGTAGCATTATAATTTCACAATTTTGTATGTGTTTATAAACTATAGATATCACAATAGTTAGATTTTAAAACTTAACTATTTTCATATGTGATAAAAATCTTAAATGATTTTAAATTTCATCTAACCCTAGTTCTATTTATCTCATCCAATGTGAAGGATGTGTTACTGGAAAATACGCTATTTTACAATTTTTGGGACTGGTTTAAAGAAATATGCATGATAGTGAAACTACAGACTGGTTTGAATGTTTTAAGTGAGCGTCTGTATGTGTGAGTGGCTTCATGACCTGATTCATATTTCGCTGCAATCATTGACAGGTATTTCCAAATGTTTGTCAAATTGACAAAGTTATGATTTTCAATGAAGTGTCTTGTACCAATGTTCAGAAACTTGTGAACTAGGGATTTTAGGATGGATAATTTCAATATTGATTTTGATACTGCACTCGACATTCATACAAAACCAAAGCATTTTAGGATTAATAATTACATCTTATATTATAAAAAAACATTTTTTTAAATATTCAAATACTTCAATCTGATCAGAAATCCTTTTGATTTAGTTTTGGTATTAGTTGGCTCATAAAATGTTTCTATTGATCAACCTTCTGATATACATAGAACAAAAGGAAATGATGTGGTTAAGATGCAGATGTTAATTAGGTTATCAAGTCAGTGTGTGTATAGTGTTGAGTGTACGTATGACTTTTGTATGCATATAATTGAATATAGTTAACAAATGAAATAGTGAATAAAATGGCTGATTCAGGATCATGTATTCATATTAAATTATGATGACAAATATATCATGTGTTCTAGTTTTTTTAGGTCACTCGTGGTGATATATTCTAATACCTTTCATCCGGTATCGCACATCCGTAAACAATTTAACACTTTCGACTTCTTCTCAAAAACCCCTGATCCAATTTCAATGAAATTTTGCTGAATCTTTACCTGGCCTAAGTTGAACCAAAATTGTGAATTCTACAGTCCCTATCCCCCAGGGGTCTGAGGGGCGGGACCATAAGGGGTTAAATTGACTCCGATTTCAAAAATCTTCTTCTTAAGACCCAGATATGGTAGAATCAAATACTCTTCATGAATGGAAGCATCTTAAGGTGCTTTACCAAAACTGTGAATTTCATGGCCCCAGGGTCTCACACTTCCCTGTTGGGAGGGGGTAAAGTTTACTATAGTTTATATAGGAAAACTAAATTTTTGAGCATAATTTGTTTAATTTCTATTGGAAATATTTCAAACTTGTTTAGAATTATGAGTGAAGGACCTAGATATGGTAGAATCAAATGCTCTGTATGAATGGAAGCATTTTAAGGTGCTTTGATTACCAAAATGAGTCTCCCATTTCTTCCAAGGGGGAATATTTTTTTATACTTTACTGTAATTTACATAGAAAAATTGGTTTTTTGAGCATAACATTGGGTATTTCCTACTGGAAATAACCTTATAAGAATTATCAGTATAGGATGACAGTTTTGATGGAATGCATGTATTGACACTGTTTATATTGTGTCATAATTTCTGTTTAATGACATTTGATAACGATCCTTTAACCTTTATATTCAATATTGCGTCAAGGCCGCAAGGCCTCTTGTATTTTATAATTATTTCTCCCAAAAATATCAAACACACCCAATTTTACTATATCATGTCATTACCTAAAATAGGTAACGAGAGCCAGTGGTTTTTTACACTATCCTCTAAATGATAAAAAAGACCCACATTTTTCAACGCAGAAACATTTCATCAAAACCGCCTCCTTCAGAAAATATTATTTTGCCATTGTTGAGCTCAGTGTTAATACATGTGTGGAATGCTTAGTAGTCTGTCACTTGTTCCAGTTTGGTCGATCGGCTGGAAATACTAAAATATGAGTTTGTTTCGTTGTTAAGTGAAAGTATGTGAACTTGAAGATCCAACCGTTCTATATCTATGTATCTGAGACGGAATCGAAATAAAAACTTTCTGCATGAAACTCGCGAGTGAACACCTCCTTTCTGTGTAGTTTTAGTAATAAAAACAAGAAAGAAAATACCAGTATGTCAACAAAACTGTGATCAGCGGCAGTCATAATAGTCATAATCCAAACTCAAGTTAAGTAAAACTACTGCAAAATAAGAACAAATGATTAATAGTGATGTTCAGAAAGAGTAAGCGTCTTCTGCTTCGTCGATGACAACAGCCATGTAAATCTTGGACAATCCAGTTAAGTAATGTCAGGTGCTCAAATGAGAACATTGTATACAATAACGTAACCAACAGGCAAACCAACGAGCATAAAACACGTCCAGCTGCATAAGGCACAAAGAAAAACATGTTTCTGAATAAGATTGCTATGACGACTGTTCCCAATAATTTTCAACTTACATCTTTTGAAACCCTGTGCTACGAGAATGTCCCTCAATTGACGACTCCTTGCATGAAAATCATGATAATGTGAAAAGACCCTTGAAAATCGAATCAACTGCGACATGTAAACGTCATAGCTTTGAATGCAGGAAAGATGCCATTCAGAAATGGAAAATTAACTATATGGAATTGAATTAGTGGTAGGTTTCCTTGTTTTCTTTGTAGGAAAAGACCGAGATAAGTATCAGAATTAGAACAGTCTGCCATGTCTTTGATTTTCAATTTTGGTGGTTATATACGATAGACGTGGTCAATAAATTTCTTGTTATTGTTATTGTTAGAGGACAAGACGTCATCTATATATCTGAAGGTGAAATTAAACGACTATGCAGCAAGGCAGTGACAGAGGGCCGCAGTTAGTTCCCATACATTTCTTTTTGATTTTGACGGTTTTTTAATACGCTTCAGTATAGTTCACAACAATATATTTATACCGCCGTTCACCTTTTTTGAAAAGGGAGTTCTCATAACAAGAGAATGAAGTTTAGAAAAGGATATGGTGGTGAACAGGGTGGATAAATTTAATGTTCTTATAGAAGAAATGATTTTAGATGAGGGTAAATTGGTTAAAAGGTCTTCGGAGTTCTTTAAAAGTCACAAACTATGAATTCCGCTCCTTGTGTAAAGGTCATTACAACAAGACTGTAACTAAGATTTGATGATATTATGAATGGTGGTTAAAAAGCTTGACAAAGGCATGGTTGACCATATAGACGAACCAGCAATGAAACGTTGATATATATTCTTGAGAAGTTTAAGAATCTAATAGAGACGGGGGAGGTCTGTATCATTAATAGGCAATCTAAATTATTGTTACCGAAGCATGATTATGCAGTTTTCGTCTTTATAAATGGGGTCTCTTTTTGTATACAGGAAATGATAAAATGTTCGTAGACAGGAATCAAGTTATTGAATGCCTTATCAGCAAACACAACAACATAACACTCATGTAAATCTCGTCGTGTTGATGTGACATCAGGTTCAAGGGAAGCTAACCTGTGTTTAGTTTTCATTTTATATTTCAAGATGCAAATTCTTCTAAGAATGATTGACCGAATGGGTAAGCCCACTCAGAAAGTGAATCCAAACATTTTGAATAATGTCGAGGCCATTCTCAATACAAGAAGTGTAACGCATAGATAATGTATCATTGGTTTTATTTCATTTACAAATGTATCAAATATATATATGGACGGATTCGGTAATACACAATCTAATCGATCGATGATAGTAGGAAAGACAGATATGATACATTTAAACACTAGATACAGCGACTTTATCAAGAATAATCTGATATACAGCATATTATCACATTATTTTCTAAACAAACTGCATTATTATTCATATTTTTGCTGAAAATACTTTTGCATTATCTCATAGAAAAAAAACATAATTTTGACTAATCTGTTCATAATTGTAATTAATTCCAAAAACAATTTGCATCCGTCCTTGATGCTATAGAAAGGACTATTAGATCAGTCCCTATTTCTTTGGCGTTATATTTTCACTAAGTTCTCAGTATAAGTAACTGCATTGCAAACTATTAGCAGAAGCGAGTTTTAGATACCGCTGCTAAAGTATCACGAAGGCATGTGTGTTCTTAAATCGTTTGTAACGTTTTCTCGCAAAACTATTGTGATTACATAAAATCCCTTAATTTCCTAACTGTATTGGGTAGTTGACAATGAAATTCTCAAATGCGACATTTAGCAATGTTGCTTTTTTTCTCTGAAATATCAAAAAACTGTTAGCACTTCACAGAAACAATTTTCGAGTGAACATTTTTATCTGTAATTTCATGGCACGAGTATAAAGGATAATCTCAACTTTTGTAGAAATGAGTTCAATGAAGCAAAATATATTTGAAAGTGTTATTTATAGTCACTAAAATTATATTCCAAAAGTTACAACTTATAAACCAGAGACTGATATGAGGTACTTCGTCATCACATATGAGGTACTACGTCAATATAGTAACAATGAGCACTTTGAGTAATATTTAGAATTAAAGTGCAAGCATAGTAAAGAATTGTAACTTACATATTACGTTCGTAATGTATATTTACTTAACTAATTAAAAACACGAAGAGCGAGAGAGAGGGGGAGAGAGCACAAATATGTAAACGGTGCCATAATTCTAACTCAAATTCCCTGAAATAAAGACAAAGAAAACTTCAAATGTGTAAGAGAAATCAATCAAGGTAATAACGAAATGCTCTGCTCTTATACTAATTATTTTACATAGTGACAAATTCTTCAACTCTTGTTTCCAGACAAAAGACTTTAAATGACATTTATAGTTAATCTAACAGTCAATAAAAAATAGACTTCATAATATATTCAAAGAAGGAAATAAATGAAAATAACTTTTTTTTTTAGAAAATCAAGATAAAAAAATTCGTACTTTCCAAAAACCATGGGTGGCATTCGTTTCGAGACATATATAACGTAGAGATCAAAGTATAATGACATCCTATTCCATATCTTGTTTTGTATACACATGTGAAATGCAGATTTAATGGTTAAATAATCCATATGCAAAACTATTTTAAAATATAATTGATATCACAGGGATGACTAACTGGACGGAAAATAAAAACGATATATAACAGAAAATCCCATATGTAACAGATTATATGAAAAAGATGGTTAGGATCTATCACAGACTTCTGATATAAGATATGTAAATAAATATATGAAATAAATACGAAATGATGGACGGATAACTAACACGAGGAATAGTCCTACGTACTGACTTATAACGTGCGGATCCATACGGTCTTAATAGCAAGAATGTATAACGTGATATGTTTTAGTATAGGGATATATACCAATAACATAATACCTATCTCCTCTGTCAATAGCATCGTTTGCACTGGCTGCAAAGAATAGAAAATATTTTTCGTTATTAAACTCCTTAGTCGTGCATTAGGTATATTCGACAGATTTGTATTTCAAGTACGTTTCGACATTTTTACATATTTTGTTTTTGTCCAATTTTGCAATGATGGAACAAAATTTAACGACTGATCCCTCGCTGTTTAAGACATGGATTTGATTATGGATGATACGTAAGTGCTCTATAGATCCAACGCTAGAAAATCTATATATTGCATTTAATAGCTAATTAAGTGATATAGTAATACAAAACTGTTTTGTCTGACATGTGATAATCCTTTCAAGATTATAATCAAAGAAGAAATCAAATTATCATTATGATATCATTATGATAGCATATACCTTAAACAATACAGAGGAAACGTAATGGACTTATGTCTGTTATTTCATATAAGCTATTTATTTGCATTTTGATTAGACAACTCAGTCATGATATTCTTTAAACACCATCTGGCGTCTTTAAGTGGTAAAATGTACTTTAATAACTCGTTATCAAAATGATTTTTAACACCATGATGGCATGAAAAGCAAGTGCATATTCATTAAGCTCATTCTACCTCATTCGTAATACTTCAGAAACAGACTCTGATAGTTTTGTGAATCGTTAAAATCACACCATGATGGTACAAGATGATTAACTGTAATAATATTGTAGTGTATTCTTTACAAGACACCATCACCCTCTGTGATTACATTGATAACGAAGTACTTACTCAGTCATACCATTACACTTAACCTCGCGGTGTATAAAAAGGAACAGATGCGTAGTCTCATTGTAGTACCAAACTGCTACTAAAGTAACTTTGATCATACTTATGTCATAGATGATACAGCACAGGAATATACTCCCTAATAATAATGGACAATATCTGATACAGTTAATTCATTGTTTGACTCTACTTTATCTAATTCTAAATTTGTACTGAGGGGGATCTCCACTTGAGTTATTTTTAACAGTACTTGCTTCAGTGTATTCTTCAGTAATTGTTGTTTTTCGATGGTTGAAATTTTCGTCATCTTTTCTAAAAGCAAAATGATGTTTTAGCATTTAAACAACGAAGAGTACAATATTTTAGTGAAGTATCACATCCTTGTTTTAGGGTCAACTACCTAATACCATATTAATGATCACTACACGAAACGATGCTTGCTATCTACCTATCAACTTTGATCTATTGGGTGAAGTTCTCTATCCATAAGGCAACGTGTAGTAATGATAAGTCAACGTCACTTGGGGTGAAACACCAGGATTAATATCCTGGTACATAATGATTAATAAGCCTGCTATTGTTATAAATACAATATTTTTAAACTTATTGTGAACGAGGAGTTTTTGGTGTTTTTCTATTGTTTCCTATGTGGTGATAATTCCCCAGAATTTTAACGACGTTATGTCAATATCCAAAGTGATGGCTACAGTTATGGCTCAGCAGGCCTTCACACCGTGTTTGCTCTGGAAATCCCGCCATTTTGACCTAACATCTTCGGCGAGGTCAGCACGTCCACCTTTCACTAAGGCACTACTTAACACAGCCACCTGTAATATAGTGTACATTGACTGAGTTTCTGTTATATATCAACATAAGCTGCATGTTAAACTGATTCTTGACAGCAACTAGATAATAGAATAGTGATACCAACGAGCAGTCACTTGACCCCATAAATAGTAAACTTTGCATTGGAACACAGGAAACAGGATAAAAAACGAAGAAAGATTTTCACGGAGATCCTTGACAAAGTACAGGAATAGTAAGTTATGTATTCAGGTTGGATAATCTCCTTCATAGACGACACACAGCAAGTAAATATTGGTCCATCAAAGTAAGTCATAATGTTAGCGATTTAAAATTTCACATAAAAATATAATACATTGTCAAACTATGTTCATTCGACATTCTTTGAAAACATTAAGAAACTTTCAACAAGAAAATAGTTGTGACTTTAAAACAACATTATATTGTTTAGCAATAGAAAATTTATTTCACTGAAAACGAGTTGATGAGTGATTTTCAATCTTAATGTAATAAGCAGAAATCATCGTCATCAACATACCTTATCTGTTGATTTTGGCATCTTTTTGAGCCAGTTCAGTAACATCTCATACCGGGCATCTTCTTCCGACCTGTCACTCACTGCGACATTCCTTATGATCGCTTGTATTCTTGCGCGGCTGACATTCAACAAGTGACCGATCTTTTTCCATTCATCGCCCATATCACGTGCAAGATCCCGTATGAGATCATCGTCAACGGGATCTGTGGTTGTTATGATGGTAACAGGGGCGACAACTGGGATATATGCAGGCTCAATGTGGTACTACAAAAAACCGAATCGCAAGTTAAGCTGATCAATATCAACAAACATTTATGCATCATATAGGGAAGAAAAAAGTGCCATTGATTTCAGCACGAACCTTAGCCTAGGGATTTACAACGACAATGAAATATAGACTAACACAGTTTAAATATAGGCTAACACAGTTTAAATATAGGCTAACACAGTTTAAATATAGGCTAACACAGTTTAAATATAGACTAACACAGTTTAAATATAGACTAACACAGTTTAAATATAGGCTAACACAGTTTAAATATAGACTAACACAGTTTAAATATAGGCTAACACAGTTTAAATATAGGCTAACACAGTTTAAATATAGGCTAACACAGTTTAAATATAGGCTAACACAGTTTAAATATAGGCTAACACAGTTTAAATATAGGCTAACACAGTTTAAATATAGGCTAACACAGTTTAAATATAGACTAACACAGTTTAAATATAGGCTAACACAGTTTAAATATAGGCTAACACAGTTTAAATATAGGCTAACACAGTTTAAATATAGGCTAACACAGTTTAAATATAGGCTAACACAGTTTAAATATAGACTAACACAGTTTAAATATAGGCTAACTAACACAGTTTAAATATAGGCTAACACAGTAATACAGTTTAAATATAGACTAACACAGTTTAAATATAGGCTAACACAGTTTAAATATAGGCTAACACAGTTTAAATATAGACTAACACAGTTTAAATATAGGCTAACACAGTTTAAATATAGACTAACACACTTTAAATATAGACTAACACAGTTTAAATATAGACTAGACTAACACATTTTAAATATAGACTAACACAGTTTAAATATAGGCTAACACAGTTTAAATATAGGCTAACACAGTTTAAATATAGGCTAACACAGTTTAAATATAGACTAACACAGTTTAAATATAGGCTAACACAGTTTAAATATAGACTAACACAGTTTAAATATAGGCTAACACAGTTTAAATATAGACTAACACACTTTAAATATAGGCTAACACAGTTTAAATATAGACTAACACAGTTTAAATATAGACTAACACAGTTTAAATATAGACTAACACAGTTTAAATATAGGCTAACACAGTTTAAATATAGGCTAACACAGTTTAAATATAGGCTAACACAGTTTAAATATAGGCTAACACAGTTTAAATATAGACTAACACACTTTAAATATAGGCTAACACAGTTTAAATATAGACTAACACAGTTTAAATATAGACTAACACAGTTTAAATATAGACTAACACAGTTTAAATTTAAGTTAACTCAGTTGAGATATAAGCTTATTTAGTTAATGATATAGTCTAACTTAGTTTACATACATAATCTAATTTAGTTTAGATATAAGCTAACTCACTTTGAATATATGCTAATTAAGTTTAGATGTAATCTAACCCAGTTTAAATTTAAGCTAATTTAGATATAGGCTAATTCATTTTCAAAATTAACGGAACAGCAAAATCTGTGATATATTCACAAGGTACAAACATTGATCCTGATAATACCCTGTACTCTCCCAATACATACATACTTTACAAGTAAAATGCCGAAATCTGAACAGATCGTTATTCTTTCTTTATAAGAAATAGCATTTATGACGTCATCACGTCAACATTGCGTCTCTGTTTTTCGCTTACAAATATTCATTTTAGCAAATTATTTAGTAAGTTGAAAAAAAAATCCGTATTAAATCAACACCCATTTGAAATTCTAAGTGTTTATTTTTAAGATTTTTCACTTTGAGGAGTTGGTGACACAGGCAAATATCAATGTTTTCAATCAAATTATAATCCACAAATTTCTTTATCTTACTGACATTAATTTGCCCGATGTATTTATACGGCGGAATTCAATTCCACATGAAAATTACGAACCTTACGTTGTAACTGTTTAACTTTCTTCTCTGTAGAGATTGTGGTTACGGAATATCTTACTTTTTAATTTGAGTCTGATTAATTTCCATATGACAAACACTTTTTGTTTTTGCTTTTGGTTTGATGTTTTACCTTTGGTATGTTGATTGATATTTCACAAAGGAGCTCTCTTTTGGTGTCCAGGGCGGCTGCCACGGCATTTTCATCGACCACAGAAGGCGACCGTTTTAACTTCCGGTCTGGTTTGACTATGTAACAACGTTCTAACTGAACGACTCCACGATAAACGTTAAAATTTTTCTGTAAATACTGATCCACTTCTGACGCATAAAATCCAATTTCCGACTTCAGGTTCGAATTATATTTCAGTTTGAGTGTTTTATCTTTGGAGTTTGTGATGTTCCCGCGGAAGGATACTTCAATGACATCGCCTTCATTGATGTTCACAATGCTGCTGGGATCAGGACCGTCGTCATATCCTGATTCGTGAAGACGCTTGAGAACTTTTTGTGTTTTTGAGACAGGCACAACGTTAATCAGGCAATCGAACGGATCGTCACTCCTTGAAAGAAGAAATAAATAATTACAATCAGGGGATTTAAACATAACGATGCACATTGCTGTCAGTTAAAACACGGGTGGTTGAATTTCGAACTGGACAATTACGCATGTTTGTCTATTATAAATGTAAGCTATATCTATATATGGAAACGAAACATGGTCCATGCCATATTAATGGGTTTTAAACCAATTTTTTAAAGTGCATATTGGATATTTTTATTACTGATAAAGGTAATACAGTGAGACATCAAAAGAATCATGTTACTATATGCACTTCCAACAGCAATTTTCCCGGTAGTTTTTCGTATTAAGGTTTCAATATCAACTGATTATGTTTTGTGATAATATTAATAATCGACGTCGCTTAAAATTTATTAACATAAGATTCAGTCCTTGTGGTCTTCCTGAGGCTTCCTGTCGATATACCGTTAAGTACATAACACTTAGAATTAAACAATGAGAACATGGCTCATATGTAATGAGGTTGAGTACATGTTGGATATAAAATGTAACAAAGATAATTATATCTACATACCTTTGTTTTACGATGACCTGTGCAAAACGCTTCGACAGAAACTCAAAAATTGCAGACGCAATCGGTGGAGTGTTTTCTTCTGCTATGTTGGTACGTGTCCGCAGAACGATAAACCTGTGCAAACAGCAGTTAACTTGATAATACTTTCTTTTTGACAAATAGATATGGAAGAGTAAAATAACATAAACTTGTTAAAACTAGCATTGGATCATTTACTTCTTTCATTCTGTTCATTGTGTTTCTAATTACAAAATCAAACAGTAGACAAAACTTAATATACTCCAGTCTGGAATTTTGCTGGATCCCATACTGACCTTTCAAAAGGCTGTGTTAACGTAAACTGGAGGAGATCTAATTTAACTTGCTGGACCGTTATTTCCGGGTGGAAGGTCCATTTTCCGGTGTGTGACATTGATAGGAAGTGCAGCAGGTCATTCTCGTCGTCTGCCAGGTGATAGAATTATATATAAAACTCAAATCTTGATAAATTGTTTGCAACATACAAAGACAATGGGGTTTAAAGACGGCATACAAATACAATGAGAATTTCGAGTAAGACACTGTGGTGGTGACTCTTGTTGTATGATATAACAGGAGAATGCGATATTAAATGCGATACATATATAGGAATGTTTGCCTGGTGGTTCGGTGTTGTATAACTCATTTTAAATTTGAGAACATGACATTATTTACTTGGACTGACCAAGATTTACATGGCGGGTGTCTTTGTTGAAGCAGCAGATGCTTACTTTTCCGGAACACCTGGTCTTATATTCCATGCAACTCTTCGTAAAACCTTTTTATGCTCGTAGTTTGCTCTAGTTTAATTGAGTTTGAGTTTGGATTATGATTACAGGTCGATATTGTTTTCTTGCTTTTTTCAAGACAATCCATTTAATATATTATAAAAGAACTGAAACAGGAAAGTCGATAATAAATCAATAAATCGGTCGAGTGAAGAAATTATTTGAAGAAAAAGACATAAGCCTGGATAACATACAAAACGTCTGCTAAATTAAGTAGATTCAGTTAGCAGGCTCTTTGACGGCTGACCGATGATTATTAAACTTAGTTAACAAAACCGCACAACTTAGTAGCTAATGAAATCATTTAAACCTGATCAAAGTTATTTACCGTCGTTATTTCCGTATTCTCCCATGTACCACTTTGTCGTTACTTTGTCTTCCTCCGTCATTTGGGCCTCTTTCTGCTGCTGCGCTTTTTTCTTTTGCTCCTCCTTTCTGGCCTCCTTTTCGTAATCAATGACCTGAACTTTCACAGGGTTTTTCATCTTCTCCTCCTTCATCTTTCGAATCTGAGCCAGTTTTCTTGCCTTGGCGGGATTAGGTGGGCAGGGAATGGTTACCTGAACAGTCAGAAACAAATTATTAGATTATAGGATGGAGATGTGGAAACGAAGTGCGTACGTTTATCTTTAACTTTGAACATACATCATGTAGGCGCGTGTTATAATGACACATAGGAAAGAACCTAAGAAAATTCTCGAGGGAAAGTTATATCCTAATCATTAATCTTTGGAAAAACGTTTACCATGAGTAGATAAAAGTAGAACTTTCACAGGTGGAAAATACCCCTAGATTTATCGCTGTCATTGACGATGGTCATTGGCGATGCTTTGTGTAAGTTAGGTATTACATTGCTTTGTGTAAGTTAGGTATTACATTTGTATACATACCGTTATTGGTTTGGCAAAGCTGGTAGATTCCCAGTCGGTATGTATAATGGGACTAGAGGTTAATAAACCTTTACATTCCCTCCGTCTCATCTGCATGTCATTGATTGTAGCAGAATCGACAGGCTGGACCTAAAATATAAATATCGATGTACACATTATCAGCTCTGTGAGATAGCAACATCTGTGATGTCGAAATGTGATCTGTACTTGTAACTTGTATAACAAAGATCAATCGATAGTCTGGTTTAGCAATTACGTATGCCCATCGTGAAAAAACTTTTCGGTCTCTAAATAAAGAGAACTGCTAAGGTTTTATGTTTTCGAAAGCTTGAAAGAAAATCGATGCTTTTTTGCGAATACCAAGAAACTTACTGTTTTTCTTTATCAGTTTTATTTTTACCGCGATGTTATTTATTCCTCTAAAACAACAAAACGTAGAAACCCCTAAAACGTAACAATCATTACAGTATATTTTTCAGGAAAATGTATTGGCAAAATTTGTAAACAAAGCGAGCATCAAAACAAACATACTTATTCATATAATTTTTATTTTCTTTTTGAAATCTTTTTTAATTATTTTTTCTGATAGCATTCTTTAAATAAATACTACATCCAGTTAAGACATTGCCATTATACCATATTCTATTTAATTCTTTACTATCGATATATTCTAAAATATAGCTGTTGGAAGAAAACATCGGTAATTTCTCTACCTGCATCCTGAAGAGTTCTTTTGTATTGAATGTGTCTTTCGAGACTGTGAGAGTCACGCGATGATCATATGACGATACAATCTTTGTTGGCCTCTTTGACAGTGTGACGTAATCTCTCTTGAACCTTGTCATCACGGCTAAGGTTGTCTGTCCCTTTATTTCTGCCTGAGCAAACTTTACATCCTGGCAAAACAAAAACATACATGTCAAGAATATATTTGTTAGGAAGGTATTACAGCCGCGAAAATCTCACAACTTTACCGATTTTACCGACCCAGCAGTATCTAAATATATCAAATTAATGAATTATAATGATGCATGGGTCATAACTAAATTGTACCCTTGCTATTTACCTTGTAGTTTTCAAATGTGACTTCCCTTGAAGGAAGTTCTTTCCATTCGCCATTTATTTCTGCTTTTATGAAAGGTTCCCTTGACGACGCAGTTGACCGAGGCAATTGAAACGGTACAGCGACATAGATTGGCTCCTGTAAAAAATAGAATTATTCTATATATACAAATGAACTATTCGGAGACTGATCAGTATAGTATAGTTGGAATTTAGTTACCGCAAAATCGTACAAAGCACACACAAATGATTAGCACTTTTTTTTATATATTTCTATTTCAATTCTGATGAATCCAGATAACAACGTTTTGCTTTTTATTGGTTTTGCTGTGTGTGTTTTTTTTATTATTATTATATTTTAATTCGCATGGATAGTATACACTAAAAAAATACAAACGGGAAAATACAGATATAAACACACCAACACAGATACTATATTTATACTGGGATACTTTTTGTTTTCATTTCAATATTACACACAATTTTTGTTTTTGTTTCATTAAGAGATTGAATACTCGTTTAATGATTGTTTAAAGGCAATAGACGGTAGACTTTTGAAGAAACCTGAATACACTTTCAGACGACGGAATCGGACTATTTCAGGCATTGTTCATATACGAAGTTGAATATGATATGTTCTCTTACCTCGAAATGTTGCTGGTCATTTGCTTTATTGGTCAGTTTTAGGACACAGCTGACCAGCTCCTCTTGAGTTTCATATGTCATTTTACATTGCATCTGGTCAACAACTTGTAATGCGATCTGTGATTGGTCAAATTTAGATGGATTTCCGCGCACCATGCAACCAACCCCAATCTCGTGAGCATCGCTAACAATGTTAACCCTGAAATAAAAAAAAGGAAAAATATGTTTCAGAATCAGATTAGTTCTAGGCAACAATTGTCAGTTTGAGATATATAGGTTTTCCATAGATCTCTATATACAATTTCTATACGGTTCCCTGAATGTAAGTTGATGACGTATGTAATTTTTTGTGCTAATGTCAAGATAATCTGTTATAATTGTGTTGACTTTCAGTATGACTTCCGGAATGATGAGGAAGTATGTGGTACAGAAATGGCAGAACACAACATCTACACATACAGAAAGGCAGCCACACTTCTAAAACTGGAACTTCAAACCATGTTTGATGTTAATCTTATCATGTCCAACATTTTATAGCAACTATGTAAAAAGCAGATATAGGTAATACAGTCACAGAGGACTGAACAAGACGGCTGGGATACCTATGCTAATTCTACATAAAGCGTCTTTGAACTTATGCAAATTGAGTTTCCATACATTAATTTATCAGCATAATCTCTTTGTTTCGCCGATACCCAAGTTCAACTTGATTCATTTATTATGTATTTGTGAATACCGCTCTACATCCTTTATTTTCCTGTAGTATATAAATAGAGAGAATACCCATAAGTGTTTGTGTAGGAGGAAAGCTATTAGACTAATGGGGAACATGGAAGAAAATCGATTAACTGCCAAATAGATGCCACAGAATTAATAAGGTTAATGACAAGAAGATTCAAAGGACTATTTCTTTAATGTAAATTAACAACATTTAAGTACGGCCCAGGATATAGGTATGTACTTGACGTTCTTTTAAAGCATTCGATATCGAAAAATTATGAAATGGAAAGAATTTTGGATTAATTAATCTCCTAGTCTATATCATGACGTTTATTTCGGTCAATAGTTATTTTCAACATTCGCTTCAACCGATCATGTCCTTAGGCTGACGAGTTCTTGTATGATGCAGCATCACTGACTAGTCCAAGGAGGACGGAACAGCCCTATGACGCAATTTCACTGCATCTTCAACCTTTATTGTTTACATGTCGCAATTGACTCGATATTCAAGGACCTGTTCCAAATATCATGATCTTCGTACAGGTCTTCGTCAACAGACGGACGAACTCGTAACATGGTGTTTCAAAATATGCTGGTTAAAGAAAATAATTGGGAGGTTTTATAGTCTTCATAGTAATTTCATTGAGAAATTATATTGTTTTGTACGATATGAGGCTGGACGTTCAAAACGTTTGCATATTGGTTCCGTTGTTGTGTAGCCTGTTTTCATTTAAGAACGTGGTATTACTGGTTTGGATTGAACAAAGTTTACATGGTGGTTGTCGTGGATGAAGCAGAAAACGCTTACTCTTTCGGAGTACGTGGTCATACTCTCATTGTATTTTTTTCAGTTTTCTTGTTCATATTTTACCCTAGTTTTATTGATTTTTGTTTGGGAGGAGGGTGTATAGTTATGCTGACATGATGGTGTTTTCCTGGGTTTATTTTATTTTTGTTTTTTGTTTTTATCTGAAATATGTGATGAATTGTGCAATTGACATGTGTATCTTTTTTAAAATCAAAGTATTATTCTTGTGTTGGACGGACTTTTTCTTGTGAAACGCAAAGGTGAATAGATGTGTAAGCTGCTTCTCTTATTTGCAGAATTTATGTCAATCGAACAGATATGGACGTTGTACACAATACGCATAACATTGAAAACTCTTGTCATCAAGATAATTTCAACAAAGGGGTTATCATTTTTTTTATGCAATTGCTATCAACTTATATTGATACTATAAACATACGTTTCCTCTGAATTTCTTCTGCGTCGAGTATGAAACATGTGAATATACAGAGTATTACATTTGTACATGTAAAAATATATATTAAGTGATTACCAAATACAATACTTATTTAATGAGTAGTACAATTTTTCACCGATTGCATTATTCTTCAGTCGAAACCGACACATTAAAAACACACGGAATATATCTACTTACTCATGTGTTGGCCATTTTTCCCAGATCGGTCCTTTTTCGCCAGCATTCATTTCCTTTCTTTTCCATTCGATTTCTTTCTGCTTTCTTGCTTCTTGTTCCATCCTCTCTTCCTGTTCCTTTTGCTTTTGAAGAGCTTCCATCTTCTTCTGGTTCTCAATCTTCCGTTTAGCTTCTACTTTAGATTTCAATTCTAGCTCCTCTTCTATTCGTTTAGCTTCTTCTTTTGCCCTCTCTGCTGCTAGTTGTGCCTTGACTGCTGTACTTTCAGTTTCGGCTGACAATCGGAGCGCCTCTGACAGGTCAGCATTAGCTTTTGCAACCTCTGCATTTAAACGGGTTAGTTTCTCGGTCAGTTCTCGTTCTTCGACGCTAGCCTCGTCATCTGAAAATACAAAATAGTTTCCTCTTTGAGAATTGAATACAACACAACGGATAACTTTAAAACAATTAAAATTACCTTCGTTATCATGACTGACAGACGAAGTATATAGAGGCATGCCCTTATCTCACGTATGAAAACTTTAATTGCGTTTCAGAAGGGAGAAATCACTTATAATGAGTTGCATAGAAAACATTTTTGTCACCATGCTTCACATTTTGCAATTTTGCTATGACTACGCATCTACGCAAAGACATGGACAGTGAATCTTGTTTGACATTATTTAGGATACTACACGGCACATTTTGCACTTTAACCTTAATTTGAAATTAATTGCCTTGAACTATCAACCCACACCGTAGTGAGACGCATTTCATCTATGTTCTATGATCCGACCTGGTTGGGTTTTTAAATCATATTTGTTTTTCTTGTCATAATAAGTAACAAAAGGCTATATTAATAACTTTCACCAGTGTCGCATATTTTCATACATCATAACATCCGTTTGAAAACAGCGAAAAATGTCTACATATCAATATTAATTTCAATGAAGATTGTACAAGTTACAAAATTCACATGATTATACAGTATCATCTAACACAAATTTAGAATTAGCAAAATACAAAAAGATCTACACGACAACTCTTGAAAAGTTTTTCAAAGATAAAAAGACCATGTCTCTCGGAAGGTAGCTTACTTTGCTTCATCGTCGACTCCCGCCATGTAGGTATTGGAAAAACCAAGTAACGTAAATAATGTCACGTTCCCAAAATGAGAACATGGTAAACACCAACAAATTTTATTCTCATTTATTGTAAATAGTTATTTCATCTTCTTACAGTTGAAAATGAAGCAATATTTACACGATTTTAGTAAATGGCTAATTGAACTAGAAAATGTCTGTAAGACATGAATGGGGGCATAACTACTACCAGTTAAGACAAAACTACTAGTATAACGTATATTTCATCTTAGAAATAAAATGATGCTAGAAGTTTAACATGTTGTTCAGAACCCAGGCGACGACCTTGAAACTAAAATAAGCCTGCACAAATACTGATACGTGGACAGAACTTAACATCAAAAGTTCAAGTTTGAAATCAACATTTGTATAACTTATCTTCTGGTATATTTAGTTCAGCAGGTGGGGAGACTTTGAGACCTGATGGCAAGTTGTTATAGACAGCCAAACATGTTTCTAGACCAGATTTTCTACACCTGCAGGATATGAGGCCTTCTTAAAGTCTTGTAGGGTTTGTTTTTGTCATTGTAAACACACACTTGAGACCCATTACCTCGTTAATATCTACTCTCCAAATTCAAGGTATTAGTGTTGGTTATCATGTTGTAATTTACTTGTGGTGGGCGTGGTTGAGAATTTTATTTTCAAATGTGCAGTAATTTTTTTCTCGGTCACTTAGTCATTCATAGCATATTAGGTCCGGACATAAAACTCCAGCAGGTGTGTGATTGCACTGTAATGTCACATTTCAAAAAGGTGTGAAATAACAAATAAGAGAACACAGAACCAGAATTAGACTGAAAGGCTACTGTAAAAAAGGCTTTTTTCGCTAATTCAAATATAAGCGGTTTTATTTTGTGTCTTCCTCCAAAATATAAACTCTCGAAATAACATATTTTATAGTATGCTCTATGTATAGGACAATTCAGTGCAAATGTTATCACTCAGAGAGCGACGAATTGTTGTTTGCTTGTTTGTTTTTCTATTGTTTAACATCCAATAGACAATTAGAGCTATTTAGGACAAAACAATACAACAAATCAAGGAAACACATCAAGCTCAAACTTAAAGGTTAAAGGTAAGAATGGTAAAAAAGTCACGTTTTAGAAAAAGTATCAAACCTTATCACAGTTAACATTGTACATCACTTACAGATAATCAACATTATTGTTACCTGTCCGATAAACTTTCAGAATTTGGAGATTTGCGGGTGGATGAAAACTACGGGGCACTTGTACGACCATAATTAAGTCATTCTATGTCCTTGTAAGACACGAAATTGGATGTTCGTTAGTTCGCCTGGGCTGTTCTGTTGCTGTTTACCTTAACATGATGTTACTGATCAGAACATATTGTCTGAGTACTAATAGTAGATGGTAGATCTTACAGGAAGAGTTATGACGGCAGTTTAACTTCAATTCGGTCACGAAGGCTCTTAACACAGGCAAACAGACAGGGTCGAATGCCATTGTTTCTTTATCGTGCTTGCTTCTGTGACAGACGAGCAATCACTTGATATATTCCCGTCAATAAAGGGCGTTTCTGTACAGAGGTGACTGACTAGAACAAAATAGGCTTTAATCTTCAACCACAGTATTGGGTTTTAACAGCTGAACAGCGTTGTGTATAATTAATAACATTTCAGGACAGGGATATTGGAGAAATCTTCTTCCTAAAAACACGCACTGTACACAAACTTACATTTTATTAGTTACAGCCCTACTAACCTAAAAGCTAATACAAGTGGGTTTGAACATCGAGACAGTTTGGGGTTACTGTGGGTAGGTAGAGAACACATAAATGATGATCAGCTTGTTTATATACACCAGTTTACAAGTTCCCTAACAATGATATAATATTATAAAGAAATCGGTCCGGGTACTGTCTTCCACACTACATCCACCTATAAACTATCAACTTTATTTATTTTAAAACGATTGCGAAACAACTTATTTCAACTAATAGTAATCACTCTTGTTGGCCCGGATGTAAGCGCGAGAGGTCTTATTGCGGGAGAAAACCGGAGTACCCGGGGAAAGAACACGTGGTCGGGCAGGTGACCCTTACATTTTCACGTCCGTTCCAGGAGTCGAACCGCGGACGGCTAGGTGAAAGGAACTACATCCATCTGTGTGCTTCCAAAAATATTCTTTGTTATATCACTTGTTTATACTTGTTTAACAACTGTTTAAAACTTAATAATGCCGAGGTTTCACTGATTTGCTGCCTAAGAAACATTAACATTAAGACAGTTATGGATTTAATAGGTTTGCTAAAAGCTTGTTGATCATAGATGTTTATAAGATTAAATTATTTAACACACTAACAATCTTAGTTATTTACCAATGAAGAAAATTATTTTATCTCCGATATTTGACATTAGGCTCGTCTCTTTGCCGCTAGCACTGATGTCACGTGAGTCACTATGTTTCAAGCTGTTCAGAGCCTTTAAGCTATTCTCTAGGTTATTAAAGTGAGTTCGTTATACAGAGTGCTAAGTGTTATCCCTTTACAGTGTGGTATGTAACAAGCCTAGTCTTTACCTAAAGGTCAAACTCTCTGTTGTTAAAATATCGACACAATCCGTGCAAATTGATAAGATCAAAGACGGTGATTTACAGTCAGATTTAATGGAAACGTGTACGAACATATTAATGGGACAAAGAGACTTTCTTTCAAACAAGATAGCAGAGGTAAGAGATGACAGCACTATACAGAAAGATATACCATTGAATGTGACCTCAATACACATTTAGAATCAGAAACAGTCTAACAAAACTATGAAATAAACTACATCATACAGCTGTTTCGTCCTTCTAGGACACGTCAGTGATGCTACATCACACAGTTGTTTCATCCTTGTAGAACTCATCAGTGATGCTACATCATACAGCTGTTTCGTCCTTGTAGAACTCATGAGTGATGCTACATCATACAACTGTTCCGTCCTTCTAGGACACGTCAGTGATGCTGCATCATACAGTTGTTTCGTTCCTCTAGGACACGTCAGTGATGCTACATCATACAACCTTTTCGTCATTCTTGGACTCGACAGTGATGCTACATCATACAGTTATTGGTCCTTCTAGGACTCGTCACTGATACTAAATCATACAGTTGTTTCGTCCTTCAAGGACTTGTCACTGATGCTACATCATACAGTTGTTTTATCTTTCTAGGACTCGATTGATGCTACATCATACAGCTGTTTCGTCCTTCTAGGACTTTTCAGTGATGCTACATCATACAGTTGCTTCGTCCTTCCTTAACTCCTCTAGTAATATTTAATTTCCTGCTTCACCATATTTTGTTACAGAATGTCGATGATGTTTTACTGGGTTTATTTATAGTTATTCGTTGTTTGACTTTCACAGTAGTTCGTATATAACATAGCAAACAATACCATCATGGACATGTGATTTATGGTTTTATCGATGAAGAGCCTGACGAGTGATTTATCCATTACACTCCAGTTTAGTCTATATTTAGTTTCCATTGACTACCTGTTCCTATATACACACCTGCTGTGTTGTTGTCGGGTTGGTCTACGACAACTCGCAAAATTAAACATGTTTGTTCAGTTGTTGCAAAATAATCCTATTGTTTGATTAATTGATTAATAAATTCATCTAATATTTATTTTGGGCATGAGTATTTTAATCAAACTGGCAGCACTTTGTCGTGATATTAACAATACATTGAGGCACCATTAATGTATATACGGTCGGTGTAACATGTTTTGTTTCTTTCTTTGAATATTTCTAGACCAAAACATAATATTTTTGAAACACGTGCTAACAGATTTATTCAATGTAATCAAATTACGTCATAATATCGTATATATCGTCGTAATTCATAATCAAAATATATTTAATAGGGGTCAAGCGTGAACAAAGATCCCTAAAACACAACAAGAATGATAAAATCAGGTCATCTGGAAACGTAAGAACTTTTGCTTGATCGACGACATCCGCCACGTGTTTCTATATAGGTCAATTCATGAAATGTCATGTTCTCAAAATGCAGTTTGAGGCAATTTCATTGTCCAATAATTCTTAACACTCAGGCTATAATATACATAGAATATTTAAACACAAAACCTGATATGTCTATCCTTATTCTTGTCAAGAAAGTATAGTTAATGATATTATCTTATTTTCAAATCTGTAACTTTGGTATGAATGGTGTGTATACTTAACGATGTATTGAAAACAGTATATATATATACATTGTCTCTATATTTGTCATCACAAATACACTTGTACCTTGGTATTCTTACACAGTACAAACGTAGTTGCAATGAAATTGTTGAAGTTTATTGAAAAATCCAAAGGTCAATCCGAGTTCATTAGCACCTTCATGATAAAAGGTTTATGCATGTCGCCAGAACACTGACGTTCGTCCGATACCCGGACACGGGAGGAGTTACGGAAACGGAAAACCTGTTAATCAATCAAAAGGCTTGTTTTTGTATTGTTGTTTTACGTCCTTTTAACAGCCAGGGTCATTTTAGTTCGTATCAGGTTTGGGTGGTGTAGGAAAGCCCCTGCGGTCGTTACCTTACGACTATCTCGGGTAGGCCTCGAACCAGCGACCCAGAAGAGGAGGTCTAGCGATAAAAACGTTTAGACGCCTTAACCCACTTTGCCCCCCGCGGCCCCTGTGATTAAAGTCTCAAAAACATCAGATCGATCTCTTGGGAGTGTAACACCATAATATATTCACCATATAATCATGACATCTGTGTGACTAACTGTCATAGTCAGTATGATATCGTTGTTATAAATAGGACATAACATGGTTTTGTATAACACACTACGTAACGAAAAAACATCTTCTATATCAGATAATATTGCTTTTATTATAAATACATTAAATAAATATAACCATAACAATATGTTTATATTTCGTCATTTAGGACCTGTTAGTGATGTTTGGAAACAAGACGAATTGAGGAAGGACAGTAAAACTCAAATATCACAAGTCTAGTATTGTTAACAGTTAAGTTCACAATTTGCAATTTGATGGCGAAAATGAGCTAAAAATATTACAACACTGATGTGTCACTGCGTTTAACAAATTCACTGATTTTCCGAACAAACAATAAATTATAAATTACCAAAATACCACGAATCATAAATTGGAATTGTTTGACACCGAGAGGTGACCTCTGTTTAAAATAATCGTTAGTGAATGTTTACAATATTTGTATAAACTGAAGCTAAGTTGTCGGTATCAATTCGATATATATATATATATATAATATGTATGTATTAACACTTGAAACGCACGTGATGCATTGACGTCATCAGCCTATTAATGTTTAAAAAGTAAAATGTATAAAAGTAAAGATTTTGCAGCTGTATTATCCGTACAATTTAAGAGTTTTTTTTTTTTTTTTTTTTGCTTGTTTGCTTTCCTAATTGCCATATTCAGATAGAGCAATTAGCGGTTACATCACTAGAACAGGATACGAAAGGCCCACCCCTAACAAACAACAGCAACGTTAAATATATAGCTCACGGGCATAAAACACGACTATTTACAGAACTCTAAACGTAGTGAGAAAACCATGCTGATGAAATATGAACATGTGTATCTGCTGCTGTGTATTAATGGAATCGGGTCGATCTCTTGTACTTAAAGAAAGTCCTTTTAATATTCTATAGCAACGATATATTAACTGGCTGTAATAAACAAGAAACTGATTTTAAATGACAGGTAACGACGTTATTTTGATGTCTGTGCTGATAAGTATGTCTCTCATACCTAGAGCTTCTTTTGGTTTTATTTA
The DNA here is from genome assembly GCF_031769215.1 of Ylistrum balloti. NCBI lineage: Eukaryota > Metazoa > Mollusca > Bivalvia > Pectinida > Pectinidae > Ylistrum > Ylistrum balloti. The sequence continues at coordinate 91,500 of NW_026782653.1, read as the reverse complement.
TCTTCTAAAACCTACACTAAACATGGATTAGTACTATAAGTGAACAAGTTAATAACTGAAAAGAGTTAAATCTGTACATGATGCCTTTCATTTCAATGTTTACACTAAAACATTAAAATTGATGTGCTTTTACAAACCCGTGTAAGTAATACCCGGGGTAAATGACCTTTCAATTTGTGTTTTTATGACAACGATAAAGAAGTCCAGATAAGGGTGATTGATAGATTTTGTATTGGCCTAAGGCTCTATATACAAGTTTATGTATCATAATCAAGTTTTTTTATTTGTTAGCTTTTTTTTTAACAAAAATAGTAAAATCGGTTAAAAATACTTAAAATAATGTAAAATGGTTCTTTAGATATTTAAAGACTTAAATGTTAATGTCAGTTTTATTGAAAAGGTGATTCAATGTCGAAAAGTATAAACAAAATCCAACCGGAATTTTATAATTCAATAGTTTTTGAAAAACTAGTATAAACAAACGAGAATGCTAAGATATGATTCCTTCACATCGAAGACTGAAATACATTACAATACAAAAAAGGCGACGCATACGTACTACTTTAATATAAATCAGATACAGGGTGGTTCGGAAATAGAAATTTGAGTAATGTTATGTATCGGGAGCCGTCGATGAACCAGAAGCCGCTAATTCATCCGGAACACCTGGTCTTACTTTCCTTGTACTATTTCAGGAGTCTCCGTGTAAATGTTTCTATTGTTCGTATTTTTGCCTTTGTTTATTGAATTTGAGTTAGGATTATGATTTTGTTGACATGTATACATTTTCGTTTGTTGTTTGTTTTTTGTTTTGTGCGTGACCTTTCGAATGTCTTAGAATGACGAAACAGTTGTTGGTGCAGTAAAATTCATTATTTTATTCTTTGCTGTGTATAACTGTAAACTGATATCAAAAGGTGCTATTCACTTGTGTCTTTTGCACATTCTGTTGTAATAAGGCACCAATATTCAGAACACAGTGCTTCACTATGCACAACAAAGTACGAAGTTTTATGTGATATTTCTGACACTAAGTACAGATGTTATCATCACATCTGTGATCGCATTTACTTCATGTTGTTGAAGAAATTTAATTTTTGTTCATTTTATTGAGCTATAACTCGCTCCGATGTTTTTAGTTATGGCGCAATAAAATAAATTCAATGTTTACATTACTCTATTTTCAATATTTCTTTACTCGTCCAGTCATGTCTAGTTTTATCACAGGTTCATAACTCGCTTAATAACATTTATCATTTCATGTGATTTCTTGGTTTTGTTTGTATTGTATTTCCTGTCAAAATTTGATTTAGTCCCCCCCACCCCCACCCCCTTTATTTTATGCAGAGTGCAAAAATAACAAAAATAATAGTTCATTTAAAGGAGAAATTCCATTCTATATGAAGATGTTTTTTATGTAAAGAAAATAAAGAAAAGAAAGACCGACATGTCAACACATTCGTATTCCAAAACATCGACAAAGCATAGTCAAACGAAAGACGCACAACACACAGAAGTTACAAGGATGACAATACCGGATTTGTTTTTGTTTTTGTTTTTGTTTTTTTGTGTGTGGGGGGGGGGGGGGAGGGATGAACGTCTTTTGCTCTACTCAAAGACACCAACCACATAAATCATCGTCACTCCATATAGTGTCTCTTAAAGTTAATTACTTACTCCAATCTCACAAATTATGTTTATATTTATTTTGAGATCTAATATTTCCTTAACATTTTAAAAACATAAACTTTTAATTTAAAAAAAAAGCAAAAACAGAACAAACAAAGGTGTACGCGGAGATTCATGAAAAAGTAAAAGGAGAATAAGACCAGGTGTTCCAGAAGTACATGCATCTTTCTCTTCATCGCCGACACCCGTGCAATTCATTGTCTACCGAAGTGAGCAATGTCACGTTCCTAGGGACACGTGAGCACAAGTCACACAACGGCATTAGTACCAGACCGGGAAATGATTATACACCGCCCACTGTCTGATGGAAACATACCACACACAACAACAACAGCGAAGATGGGGATTGATTTAGCAGACGTGGAGCTCGTGTGATTCACATGTCTACCTCCATTAGTGAATAAACATCAATTACATCACGCATTATGTACCTCTGAGGGCCCGTCACTTATCACACATACTCTGTAACTTATACATAATTGATGCCCTGGTGAGCAACATTTCCCTAGGTAGTGACACTCTCAGAACACTCAGTGTTATATTTGTAGTCTAGTACTTCCAATACAACTATTATCTTTTGAAAATATTGTACAGTTATCCATCCATTTTTATGACAATGTGTTAAAATAATTGAAAATATTTGGATTTGAGTTTAGATAATGATGACAATGTTACAAATAGCATAATTATTGGGTAACATTTATTGATAAATTAATTAAGAGATATACTACTTATTATTTGTGATTTACTGGTATCTAAAGCATGACTGCGAGTCATCAACACCAACACATCGGAAAGTTGTACTGGAACAGAACCTTATCACCAGTTCCTTCATATAACGCACACTTTGATTTTGATCAGACGAGTGACTGGTTTAGGTAAATTTTTTAACAATTAATGTTACTGATATCAAACGGGTAGTTTCTGTACTCCCTATCAATGATGATGTGTTGAGACAAATATTAATACACAAAATCATATTTCATATTTTCATAATCATTGTGATGTGTGTACGTTCATTATTGAAAAAAAATATTGATTTTATAATTTTTGTCTAATGTCCGTTTCTTACAAGCGTAAGATCCACAGTAAATGTGATTCTTAGATAAAAATAGAAATTGACATCAAATCTGAATCAAGACTTAGTGTCATATTGGCCGGAAAAATAAACAGAGATTTTGTGTGAGGACGGGTCCAGGTACCCAGATCCCAGTCATCCTACTGTACAATCTCGTCATATCATCATATCCAACCTCAGGTAAAAATACAGAAAAAGTTACAGTAAGTAATCATTAAAAAAATTAAATCTGAAATACTTTGTACAAACATCATTACTACAGTAAACAAACCATGATGTATTTTCGTCTCTCGTTACTTTTGGTATTTTTACATAAACGGTCTACGCATAAAGAAAGACGACATGAGTTTTAACTAAACCAAAATTAACGGATATGTTTTAATTTATAAATTTGTCTTTAGTTTAACGACACAAATTTTCAGACGCACAATTTTCCATTCTCCGGGCGTTCCTGATATATTATTGTATCTTTAATTACCATCACTTAACCTCATTACATAACTGAAATGTATTAGATATTACAATGTGTATATCACAATGTTGATATGTGTGAATTTCATATCTTACCTTATAAAGAGATAAATAAATCCGCGGGAAGGTGTGACCGAATAATTCTCTGTTTTCACCAGAGTTTGTCGTAAACATGAGCATCCCTATGTAAGTATATACGTTTATTGTGCCCAGGTAAGTTATAAATAAACTGCGAATCGATTTTCGACCCGGGTCACAAGCATGGACAGGTATTCTGTTATCAGGGGCACACCGGGGGTAGTTCAATACATATTACATACCCTGTGGGGATTCCGTCACTTCTCAAACGTGCGTGGTAAACCGTATTTTGGAGGGACATCGGTTGTTCGGCTATCGTGTTGCTTTCTCAAAACTTAGCGTGATATTGACAGTGACGTCATAAATACTGATAGGTACGGATTGATGTTTAGAAAGTTAGTTTAGACTCAAATCCTACTAAAGTACGGTATTAAAGAGTTTAACGGAATTTACTTACAGCACGTGGATGATTATTTTTATATCATATGCATTTTTTATAAAAAAAAAACTTTGAATAAACCATAAGAACATTAATAAAATACAAGAATGATTTAAAGAAATGTTTAAATATCTAGTGTTATCTAATAGTTTTATTTTGTACATTTGAATGGCATCCTATTAGCGAAAACCCTTACAAATATTTGTAAATTCGTTTGTAAACAAATTGTATTTCAACAGCTTCATTTACCGTCCAGTAGTATACAACCCGATGTTGTTAACTACAACTTGATTACGTACTAATTGTAAACAAGACTTTCTTGTTTACCGTTCAGACACCAAAGACTTTCTTTGTTTTCTTCTGATAGAGGTATTTAATACAGTCTAACGGTCGACCTGGTAGTAACAAAGATGTATTTGTTTATGTTGACAGAAGTGGAAGTCAGGTAGAATAAGCTTTGTATGGTGTTGTTTTGTTTACTTTATATATCCACCCTGTAACGCTGAACTTGGATATATACACTAAGGATACTGATCAAGTCAGCAGTATATAACTGGCTACATTAACGTGGATGTAATTTCAATATTTCGATATATTTGCCATCATTGAAAACTGGTGCAAAATCAAGCACATCAAGTAAATATCCGATAGGTGAAATAAAATGCCCTTATATATTTATATGTCCTCTGGATACAACTTTATCCTTTGACTTCAGAAAATTTAATGGCAGAACCACAATGTGTACCATCAGCATTCCACAGACTTATGTTTTTTTTTCTTGACTATTTTATGTCACAAATGTTACATACACCTGTTGTGTCTCGGGCATTGGGTCGGAGCTACAATCATGGTCCGTTTTTTATTGTACGATTTTTTCGTAACTTTACATCTTTTCACGGACATAATTTTCTCGTGCAATTACATATTCTCATTGTTTCATTTTCATTTTAAACTTAGATAAATTCATTCTAACCATCAAACTATCGTCGTGAGGGCATCGAGTGGGGTATGTTGTTCTAAAAATTATTTATAATTTGTTCGAACACCATGGTGGCGTTTTTGATCCCCACCTAGGACCAAATGTCTTCTTATGTAAAATTTGTTGTTCATGCTTGAAACTCTTATGTTTCAAGTTCATCGTTTATGTATTAATAAACGGCCAATTTCAACCATATCTGATCGTTTGTCTTGTCTTTTATGCTTATAAATAATTTTTTATAACGCCCTTATATATATATATCCTGTGCATAACATGAACTTCCATTTACTCATTTTCCGTTCTATTGTGAATTTGTTTCAAAATGTGATTTCAAATTAAACGCAAAAGAGAAAAACGAAGTTATACTTTCCTGTGTTTGTCTACAGAGACACAACTGAGAAAACACATTTCAACTAATTGCTTACTTTTGTTTGCAAGGCGCGAAATTTCGTGAACTTATTCTGACGAGAAACGTTGATGAATGCTAGCCCCTCAAAGTTAAGGTAAGTGTCATGAATCTGATACAGGGTGCCACATCCGGGTCTTTAGAGGTTTACCGTTTTGTATTTTTCTTTTGCCAATGTCTGTAACTATTACACCGTGATAATAAAACCGTCTTTGGTTCTTCTTATTGAAAGGACGACAGGGTACATGGCAAACGGGAATGTATTTTACGGCAACAATAAGTGTTTGTTGTGATTGTTGACCTAATGATTTATATCTAATCATGCCTTATTTGTTGTAAATTTTACCTGTTTCTTTCTATGACGTTGTATCTATGAGATAAGATACCTATTGAATATGTCCAATACACTGACCATATCAACATTATTTTCATCATTCGCTGCATATAGGCTTCAAATCCAGGCACTTAGCATCACTGTCGAACCAAGAAAGACGAAACAGGCCCATTGATCTGTTCCCCCTGTCTGGCCCTATTGATATGTTCCCCCTGTCTGTCCCCATTGATCTGTTCCCCTTGTCTGTCCCCATTGATCTGTTCCCCTTGTCTGGCCCCATTGATATGTTCCACCAGTCTGTCCCCATTGATCTGTTCCCCTTGTCTGGCCCCATTGATCTGTTCCCTTTGTCTGTCCCCATTGATCTGTTCCCCCTGTCTGGCCCCTTTGACCTGTTCCCCCAGTCTGGCCCCATTGATCTGTTCCCCTTGTCTGGCCTCGTTTAAAGGAAATAGACATTATCAGTACGATTACTCCATCAAAACTCTTTCCAATACGCTAATTCATTTGATGTGTTCCGAGAAATGATTTCCTACAGAACCCCGGGTTTCTAACCTGAAAGAATTACCTTGACCGTAAAATTTGCCTCTAATTATATACGTTGATGTATATCTCAGGAAATTTCCTGCGCACTGAAGCGTAGATGTTTGCAATATTTGTGAGACACCGAAATCAAATTTTATTTCGTCAACTTCATTTACATATAAAACAACATTAGATTTAAATAAGTGTTATACCTTTTACACAAAAGGTTGTCATGTATGGAGGTATTTTTATATGGTTTTTAAAAGCTGGAATGTTGGAACTATCAGTTAGATGTTTTCATTTTAATATATTTCGTACAAGTTTTCAAACGTCAAACGATCATCGTAATCAAATCTTGATATACGATGAAAAACAAAAACATAAAAAACGGTACTGTAAACAAATACATTCTCGTGTCGAAGAAAAATATACAGATTTGGTCTGAATAGCTGCTACCTCTTCACGCCTCTCTTTTTTTTGAAAACCATTAAAACATTGTTTGCATTCTGCATCGTAACATAGATGATTACACAGATTTTAATGATCACGGTGTAAATGTCGGAGGTGAATCGAACACAAGCCTATCGTTCATTCGGAACGATTTTAGGTAAGTAATATTAGTTTACTATAAATAGGTTTGTGCACGCTTCCATAACCATTCACAGTAAGTAGAATTACCGTACCAAATATTCACCAGTGTGACTGCGCCACATGTACTTTAACATTTGTAAATATGTATTGGTTACAGTGTAAGATTCATCAAATGGAATGACCTTTACTTGTGGTACACTCGTAAACGAATGATGTCCTAAAGTTTGCCCTAGCTATGTTTACATGAAAAAGATTCAAATCTTTATCGATATAGCTCTATTTACCGAGTAAAGATATCCCTCCGATATTTACACAACACTGTTGACTCATTAAAGATATCACGCCGATATTTACATAGCACTATTTACTCATTACAGATATCACTGCGATATTTACACAGTACTATTTACTGAGTAAAGATATCACCTCGATATTTACATAGTACTATTGACTCATTAAAGATATCACGCCGATATTTACACAGCACTATTGACTCATTGAAGATATCACGCCGATATTTACACAGCACTATTGACTCATTAAAGATATCACGCCGATATTTACACAACACTATTGACTCATTAAAGATATCCCTCCGATATTTACACAACACTATTGACTCATTAAAGATATCCCTCCGATATTTACACAGCACTATTGACTCATTAAAGATATCCCTCCGATATTACCCAACACTATTGACTCATTAAAGATATCCCTCCGATATTTACACAGCACTATTGACTCATTAAAGATATCCCTCCGATATTTACACAGCACTATTGACTCGTTAAAGATATCTCTCCGATATTTACACAGCACTATTGAATCATTAAATATATCCCTCCGATATTTACACAGCACTATTGACTCATTAAAGATATCCCTCCGATATTTACCCTGCGATTATTTACACACCCCGATGTTGACATACATATCTACGTTGTTACAATATTTACGGTTTCCAACAGTGATCAAATCTCGTCATGATCGATAGAGATGTTTCCAGATATAACGAAAGTGTGATCCTTTTGAACATGCCTCTACATGTGTTGTGTAGGAATACTCCAAACAACAAAACATGCTGCCGTGAGGTTTAGTGTCCCCACTGGGAGATGTCCATACCTGTCACTATCTTAATTGAAATCTTACACTAACAAAAGTGGCATACAAGCAGTGAAGTGAAATTAATGTTGCATGCTCTTCGTCCTAACTGTTTTTACACTTTCATAATTCTAGTTAAACGTTGTCAGCTCGTTGCCATAGTTACAAATCAAAATGGCGGCTAAGTTACCTAATGATAAACATTGTATACTTGCGATGATCTGCACCATTGACTATAGAATAAAACACACCGTATTATGATAAACACCTAGACAATATCTGTATTGTAATCATGGATGATATTTTCAGGTATATAGGGCGAAGCGTGATTAAATCATTTCTGGTAATGTTCAGGTGTATACTTGATTGTACATTATTGATATTTGATTTCCACTCTGAGATCGACATGGGTGGTTAAATAATCCCTAGCGATGTACGGGTGTATAATTGGGTATACATGAGAATAACATGGCGGGAACGTCGATGAAGCAGACGACACGTGCTTTTCCGGAAAATTTTATCTTCTTTTCTTCGTACTTTCCAATACTGTTTTAGTTCGTTTTTCATGTTTCTATCGAGTGCTGTGTTAGAATTGGTATCATGTTAACAGAGGATAGTTTTTTGACAAGCAGAGATGATACGTGTTCAGTATGATTTGGAATTATTTCAGTGTTCTGTTTTAAGGTGACAGAGTTAATGGTCAACGACTTCTCAAACGACTTAAGTTTGATCTCTGATGTAATTTATCTGTCAAAACAGCAGACTGGTGATTAAATACTATGTGTTATCACTTCTCAGACCAAAATCAATATTTACCAATTTGTCGGTCAATATTGGGTCTATGAGGTCGTTATCTAACTTAGGGTCCAGTTAAACTACAAGGACAATATTGACCCCTGGTTTGTTTGACCGTGTATATAAACAACCTACTTATTTATATATACAGCTATTTACGTTGACTGGTGTATTTGTCATGTTACATATCTTAGCTTACCCTTGGCTGAATGATATGTTAAATGTTCTACAGTTTGTTGGGTTTGTCGCCCCTGAACAACCAGGACCATTTTGATCGCTTTGTAGTAGCAGGTGGTTAACTAATTGAACAACACACGGGAGGCTCGTCGCATGCCACCCAGGGCAACGAGAACACAAACACGACAGCACAGATCGGTCCGTTTTTCAGCTTCCAGTGAAACAGACCGTTATTCGTAGGGAATTTTCCAATTGTCCAGCGAACAAACGCCGCCATCTTGTTAGCGTAAGAAATGGATTCATATGGGTAGAAACTTTTTAGGGATTCTGGTTAATTTATATTCTGACAAAACAAAACAACCAGATACAAATTCCTGCGCCAAACTCGCTATGCTAACCAGGACCTTCCACTCCCTATTTCAGAGTCTAAATATATCGTAATTATCGTTGCCTCGTTTCTCTTTCGAGATATGAACAGATTTTCTTTTATCAAAAAATAAATAATGAATAGTTTAATGTACTGTGAAATAGCACAAATGTCATCTCCATGGAAACGACCGGCTATACTGTATAAAAGATTGTATGTTAAATAAACATATGAATGTAAACGAGAATATGAGAACATACAAGTCTTTTAAAGGGAATATTTTAAGTTTAAATGTACCAGACGGAAATTAAAGTTAAAATAACTTCAAAAAGATTATATCGGAAGTTCGTTCGTGTTTATTTTGACAGAATGAATAAATCTTGGCAGAAAAAAACCTCAAAGTTATAACGAACCAAGGAGTCCCACACGTATATGATACAACAGTGTGTTAGGGTGGTTTAAAATGTACTCAGATCTAAAAAGTGGGTGTGATCGGGAAAAAACAAGATGTCAAACGCCTGGTACATCTGTTTTTATGTGTTTGGCTATTGACCTCTGTAGGTAACTACTCTGAACTTGAATCCAGTTGAGTAAATAAACAGTGATCGTTGACCAAGTTTTACTGAACCAATAAAAGCACTTTATACGAATAGAGGGGATTAAATTAATGTAGCGATACGGAGTGTACTGTAAGGTAGTCTACCTTTGTAGGAGAACGATGCCCAGAAATATACTGTATATCTGTGCCGGTAGTCTACCTAGATAGAAGGAATGTTAGTAAAAGATAACCCGGTCACTGATGATTATTGGTCACGTGGTGTTGATATGTACAAAGGGCGTTATTTCATTTATTTGTTCAGTTTTAAGTTTCAGACCAGCAGGTATATTTTCCGATCGATCTGATATTTGTAGGCTTTATTTGGTCACCTTGTTTACGCGTCACTTTCGATTTTCAAAAGAATCCAGTCTTAATTTATTATCTGTTTACGTGTTTCTAAAGGTGATACGAAAATAACTCCTGTTAGCTGTAAAAATATTAATAAGAATATTAATCCTCATTTTCGTATAAAACATATTATATACTGTTAAAAGTTGTTTGTGGTATTTGTACGAATTAATGACCAGAAAATGAAAATTATCATTATCTTCCCGATTTACATTTACACAAAATTAACTTTAGTGAAAGAATCTATTATTTACTAAATTGCTAAGAATATTTTCTCGGGTTCGAAGTTGAGAAACTTTCAAAATAATGCAAAACAACAAGAAGAGACCACTGTCATGTCATTAAAACCGCATTCCTAGGCCAAATAACATAGCAAACGAGGGGAAAAGGAGAGAGATAAATACGGAGTCTGTAAACCAAAAGTACCGGAGGGAATAAGACAAGGTGTTCCGAAAGGTTAACAAGCTTCTATCCAATCAATTATAAGTATCAGCTTCTGGAGCATTTTTTTCATGTCTTCAGTGGTCGCGAAGACCGTGTAAATATCTAAAACATGGACTTGAGTCAACATTGTTCCTAGAATTCCACAACCAGGCTTTCTTAATATTTTCCTTGTTGTATCGTAGTAACATATCTAGATTTGTCGTTTTACCTTTTTCGTTTGATCATAGATTAAACTTAAATTAGCCACGTTTATTTGTCTGTAACCCCGTATTCCACGAGTATTTCGGTAAATACGTCACTATTTGATAAGGGTCTCTGTTAACATGTAAGAAACATATACTGCGTTTCCCTTATCACAAGGCCCCCCTAAATCCTGTCAGACCAACGCCTCCACCACAGTCACAATATCATTGGTCATTCGTCTTTATCTGATAAACTGTAGTGGTCAACAGCTCAAGCTGGTCAGCTTAGATATTGCCCTTACACGTGACGAACAGGATTGAGGCTATCCAGGGGTGCACAATAATGTGAATCAATTTTTGTATCTGTCACCTGTGTATATATACTACCTGTATATATCTACCTCCTGTCTATACCTACCACTTATCTATATTTACCACCTGTCTATATCTACCACTCATCTGTAACTACCACCTGCATATAACGATCTACAATCTGTCTATAACGACCACCCGTCTATATCTACCAAATGTCTATATATACCACCTGTCTATATCTACCACCTGTCTATAACTACCACTTGTCTATAATGACCATTTGTCCACATCAACCACCTGTATATAACGACCACCAGTGTATAACGACCACACATCTATATCTACCACCTGTCTATATATGCCACCTGTCCATAACCACCACCTATCTATATCTACCACCTGTGTATAACTACCTCCTGTCTATATCTACCACGTGTCAAGATCTATCACCTGTCTATATCTAGCACCTGTCTCAAACGTCGATCTGTCTAGATCTACCACCCGTCTATAACGACCACCTGTATATAACGACCACATGTACACATAACATCATTATGTCTATATACCAACTGCCTATCACGACAATCTGTCTATATATACCACCTGTCTATAACGACAACCAGTCTATATATACCACCTGTCTATGCCAATCACCAGTCTATCATTATTATATATGCCTATCTGCCCCAAGACTGTGAATTTTTTTCTGTTTCAGCTTCTGGACATCAAAAGCCGTTACACGCCCAGATATGCAGGGGTTATCCCCCGTGGATTGTATTAAACGATTCATAAGTTGTTCCCCTTTGTTATATGCCAGATTTAGTGTTACAGGTTCGGAGTGGGACTTGTATCGAAAACATTTTTTGTCCAAAACTAAACAAACCACTCTGTTTCTTAATCCTAGTTCACGTTTTATGTGTAATCATTTTAAGGCGTACGTATTTTTCATGTATATGCGGTATTGTGACATCATTTTTAATTATCATACATGATTTGAATTTAACATAAATATTTAAATAGTACTGATTATCATGGGGTTTACATTAACCAAGAATTTTATACAATGTCATAGAAAAAATGGATCAATTAATAGATACACAAAACATATTATGTGCAATATTAAAAATGTTAATAAATACAATATTGGATTGTTATAACACCTCCCCCTGCGTGAGCCTCATCGTTATATTGATTTTTATGCATTGATTGACATTCCAACACATTGTGCGATTTCTTTTAATTTAAACATGACAAATTTAATCAAACACCAGTAATATAATCAAATATTGAACTAAGGTTAATCTTTTTACAGGAGCGTTCCTACCTGATAGAATGTAAACAACACATACGAAGAGGAATTGATTACTGCGCGATATATTCCAGCAAACAAACAAACAAAGTAGGACATTCCAGTGATGTTGTGTTGTGTTGTGTTGGGTGGGTGGGGGGTGGGGGGAGCCAGAACAGTGAGGGTGAGGGTTGGGGTGGAGGGAGAGACGGAAAAAGGACCAGGAAAGGGTAAAAATGTAAAAGGAGAAAATCGCATTATGAAATCAATAAATTAAAAAATAAATAAATAAATAAATAAGAGAATTCTTGTATTGTATGGCTGGGGTGGTTTGACGAGTGTAAGGGTTGATGTGATTGTGGGGTGGGGAGAACGGAGGGAATGTAGGGGTGGGGACGGCGACAATAGATATTGAATGACTGGGATGATTGACCATGGAGGGGGACTGCGAAATGACACGAGGTTACCGATAGATAAGTTATACAGAAGAATAGTGTGGGTCTGAAGGAATCAAGACGTAACGATAGAGGGTAGAGGGGAATATGGGATATGAAAAATCTCTGCCTCTCTCTCCCCCCTCGCCTCTCTTCCCCCTTTTTTCGGTCATTTTGCATTTGCTTTCATCTCCTCTGCTTCAAAACCTAGGCCATTAACATTACTGACGAGTTCAGTAAGGACAGCTGTATGATGTAGATTAATTCCTTTGTTGGCTCTACTCTATCTAACTCAAAGGCAGTAAAATGTGCTGGTCACTTGTGAGTCTTCAGCACAACCGTTGTAACAGCAGCTAAGGGAGATAACTCTTGTAGTCTTGCCCTTAAACACCGGAAGGCTACTAAGTATATGAGATTTTATTCATTAGTATCAGATAAACAGAGTACTACAGTTTCTCAATATGTCTACAGTTTTGAATTTCTATCAGCTAGTGGTAAATTAGAAAATTTTAATCATACATCACCCTTTTGGGATTCTCCACAAATCACAAACCTATTACTCGAGAAGTCATTTAAATTGATACCGATAAGGTAATTGAGCTTAACATGAAGGGAATTCCTGATCTACGTCATTATAAAAGGCTATTTTTATGTAAATAAATATTTATCTCAAACGAATTATTAATCAGCCGTCAGAAGGAAAGGTGCGCCATTTTTTTACGTACATGATGTGGAGAGGAGAAAATGCAAATCTATAATTAAATAACGTACTTGTTTCATCGCTGGGAAAAACCAGACAAAATACACGTTTATTCCATCGGATATCCTATTTAGATATGTCAGCTGAGGATATATAACTGTTCTTAACAAAATAGAATCATAAACATCTCGGACACAAGGTTTTATTATCTTTCCTAACAACCATTCCTGTACGTGCCAATATTTATCTGTAGTCACGTGTTGATGTTAACATATTAATGATATAATATGGATATTGAGTTAAGGTGCCAATGGTATCAATTTTACCACTGTAGATATTGGAAGGAACCGGTCGTATCTGACTTATGACAACTTGTGTTAAATTCCTGTAAAATAAAACGCATACTATATACTGTACTGTACTGCAATGTACTGTGATTTTTATAACAAAAGATATTTTAAACATAAACGAAAAATAAAATACATGTTTAGACTGTAATCACTATAGGTTTAAATCGGTGATCAGTCAATTTTGTTCTTCGCTATCGATCCCAATCAATCATATTGATACGTCCTTTTTTGTTTTTATTGGATGAGAGGAATGTGTATATATTGTAACTTATATGTGAGAACATCTTCATTCTTTAGGCTCGTGGCATCAATGACGAGTCATAGAAAAACCAAATATCTGTATGATACGGTTCTGATCTTTATATGACTACACTAAACGTTCGATACAAACGTGTAACATATTTAGCGAGTGTTATAAAATGGACTTTGTTTCCATTACTGACTTATTTTTAAAGTACATTATTGGTTTTTAGGCGATTTTTTTTTCAAAATAGTGAAGATATATCACCTCGAAAATTATTTTTGTACAGTATAACATATCTAATTCCACAGTACTAGCAAAGCTATTCACTGATGTCTTTTGTACCATAGTAATAATGTATATCATATGATTTAAATTTGAATACACGCCCAAATGAACACTTATAGTATCAGCATGGGCGTTTTTAATTAAGTACAGATCAAATCTCCTTGTTATTTTTAAAAGACGGTAAATTTAAAACCGTAGGTAATCAAGTGCATTTGATGAGTAAGAAATTAAAAAAAAATAGAAATTGAAATTAATTATGAATCGGCGTCACCATCAAATTATTTCCAATTATATTGATTTTATAAAAAAACTACTTTCCGTCTATAGATGAAGTATATAGTTTGACCACAGTCGCGTGTACACACTCCATATGATAAATATAATGTCAACCCGAGTATTATCTGATCCTAAAACCACACATAAGACTACAACATGAACTGCTATCAATTAGCTCTTCGTTTCTCCTCTTTTCGAATTTCTTTCTCGCTCTGTCCTTCTTTTGATAACCCGACTTAAACAAATACATCTGTCAAATTAGAAATTTTATGTAAATACATAATGATAAAGGTTTTGTATTTGATGTCTTTGTTGGGAAGAGTCCGTCAGATCCTGTCTCTCACCCATTTCTCTTAAGATAAATACATATTTGATTTGGTAAATTTGCCTCAGTGTTCGTCTGTATCTAGTTATAACTTGTGTTTTTAGCCCCAGTGTCCCTCTGTATCTAGATATAACTTGTGTTGTTAGCCCCATTGTCCCTCTGTATCTAGTTATAACTTGTGTTGTTAGCCCCAGTGTCCCTCTGTATCTAGTTATAACTTGTGTTGTTAGCCCCATTGTCCCTCTGTATCTAGATATAACTTGTGTTTTTAGCCCCAGTGTCCCTCTGTATCTAGTTATAACTTGTGTTGTTAGCCCCATTGTCCCTCTGTATCTAGATATAACTTGTGTTGTTAGCCCCAGTGTCCCTCTGTATCTAGTTATAACTTGTGTTGTTAGCCCCAGTGTCCCTCTGTATCTAGATATAACTTGTGTTGTTAGCTACGTTACCCCCAGTGTCCCTCTGTATCTAGATATAACTTGTGTTGTTAGCCCCAGTGTCCCTCTGTATCTAGTTATAACTTGTGTTGTTAGCTACGTTAGCCCCAGTGTCCCTCTGTATCTAGATATAACTTGTGTTGTTAGCTACGTTAGCCCCAGTATCCCTCTGTAATTAGTTATAACTTGTGTTGTTAGCTACGTTAGCCCCAGTGTCCCTCTGTAATTAGTTATAACTTGTGTTGTTAGCTACGTTAGCCCCAGTGTCCCTCTGTATCTAGTTATAACTTGTGTTGTTAGCTACGTTAGCCCCACGTTAGCCCCAGTGTCCCTCTGTAATTAGTTATAACTTGTGTTGTTAGCTACGTTAGCCCCAGTGTCCCTCTGTATCTAGATATAACTTGTGTTGTTAGCTACGTTAGCCCCAGTGTCCCTCTGTATCTAGTTATAACTTGTGTTGTTAGCTACGTTAGCCCCAGTGTCCCTCTGTATCTAGTTATAACTTGTGTTGTAAATCCCTCCCCCCCCTCCGTGTTGTGATGCCGTATGTGATATATCTTTCGATTAAATTCAGCGTCAAAGTTTTATACAGGAATCCATTAAAGGCTTAATACGTTCACAAATTTATTCTTTTAATTCGCTTTCATTCCCTTCCACGTTTGAAGATTAATTTATTTGGTAAATACACCTTAACATTCTACATCAGAAATGGTGTTGTCAGCTTCACAGGAAACTCCAGCTCAGTATTCGATAAAAATATCAATGTTCGGACCCCAAGAAAAAAACAATGATCACATGATTCAAATATGTCCGAAATAGACAACAATGCTTGAAAAATATATATGAGGATATTTTGAAAACTATGTTACAGTGTAGGAAAATATGTGAGTATAGAGTCAACGATCTTAAAAGCTGATCATGCTTCTGCGATCTGCACGGATATAGTGATATCAGCGGACTCGGTATCAGAGCACTGATGTTTGTAAAGAATTCGGTGTATCAAAATTCATTAACGATTTATTAAAATCCTATTTAAGCCTATAACACAGCATCATATTTCTATAGTCACTGCTGATTGACAATGGTATTATGGTATAATCTAATCTGAATACATTGCAGATATAAGGTACACAAATTCCGGAAACATGAGATGATGATTTGGAAAATATTGAATCGTATTTTAACTAACAATCGATGAAACTAAAGCGAAATATGAAGAAAAGATAGTTTACGCGGAGATATGTACAGAATCACAAGAAAAATAAGACCACACGTTCCGGTTAGCAAAGCGTCTTCTGCTTCGTTGACGACGCGCGTCGTTTAAATCTTTGTAAACCCAGGTTAGTTATGTCATGTATCACGTTCATGTGAGGTGACGTGTTATTTATACATATATATTACATATCCGGAAATCCTGGAACGTGTCCATTTGGTTTTCTACTTTAGTTGCACTTTATGTATTTCCGTTGGTAGAGTAATTCTCTCGTCGTTGCCTCTAATGATGTATACTTTCTTTATAAAGCCCAGCAAGTTGCACCTATCGTCAGAAACGGGTGTAAATTAAATTGGAATAAGACCGGAAGATACCAATTGCACTATTATAAATGACACGGAAATTGGATCAAATATGCGGAATTATTGAAGTTCAGAACCACAATTATCAAATACGGACGCCTTGACCGTCTACCTGTTGAGTGGACAGGTGTAAACATATAAATAGGACAATATAGAAAAGTTATGATCGAAAGTAAACAAACAATAACTACAAGAAGGATCAACATTACCGGGACTTAGTTCGGAGCCGGTATCTATCACGTCCTAAAGGGTACTTGGCGTTCTTTTGTTCCAAGGCAGTAGCCAATATTAATGACATAGTGGCTATAGAAATGACAGTATCTCCCGAAAGATTTAATTTACTACTCATTATACTCAAAATAAAGTGAAACAGACTATACTTTTATCCCGTATGTTATCATAACCGATTCGAGATAAAACGAAATAGACTGTATATTGCTTTTATGATGACCGTAGATGCTTCCTGTAACGACGTGACGGGAGGTAACTGTAAACAAGTGTTGGACCCGGCCACGTATCGACCTACAGGATCTAATGTTAATAAAACCGTTGTTTATTGACAGTTTAATGTCGTCGCTCCAATATCAACCTGACCAACAATGACAGGTGGGATATTAACATTGATAATCTTGTCCTTGTAGATTTATAACTATAAGGCATGATATTATTTGTGAGGAACAGATAAGAATATTTAACCGAATTTTCTCGAAATTCTTGATCCTGATGGTAAACATATTTCGTTTTGTCCTCAGAGATGAGTCGTTTTCTAAGAGTATATATAGTTAATTTTAATGTCATTTAGTCTTGATGACCCGGATGGAAGCAAGGTCTTATTGATCGAGGAAAGCGGCAAACCCGGGGAAAACCCAAGTAACACCTACATCTTTTTTACGTCCGATCGGACCAATGTGTCTCCCGACCACAATTTGTTTAACGACACAAGTCATTGATCATGTCAGTGTAACAGCTGATAAATTTGAAATTCTCCACAAATGACGAAAACAATCCTGAAAGGAAGAATTGTATGCACCGTATGTTGTTTACGTGGTGGTTTATAAAAGCGGGTTATGGTGTGTACAAATATAGTAATGTTTGACCTTTAAGAACTCTGTTACGTAAACAAGACGTTGTGTGACAAACCCTAGAAACAAAACCCTGATTCATACATAGTTGTATTGATCTTACAAGTCTTATTTGAACAATGCATGCAACGAGTTCAAAAACGGGTCACACAATTACTGTTAATGTTCCTGGTTTGTGTTCAGATTAAACAAAGATCTACTGTCGAGTGATTCGCTGAGATCTTATATACAACGTTAGTAACACAGACCCTTTGTAAGTTTTATAAAAAAACTATTTGTATTTCCAACGCAAGTAATTTGAAATAAGAAACTGTTCATTCCATTAAAACGTTTTGTCAAAATTATAGCAAGGTAAACCCTACTGAGATTCCCTACTATAAACCGATACATGCCTTAATAAATTACTCCGTCCGCCATTTTGGCACACTCTGTCTACACATTTAAATTTCCAGTATATTTAACACAGCTTCAATCATCAAAAGCTAAATGTACATAAGAGAAAAAGTCGAAATGCAAGTAAATTCTGTCAAAAACATGAACATTTTTTCTATACCTAATCAGAAATGTCCCTGAATTGCCTTCTTTTGTTTTGGTTCGTGTTTGATAGACGTGTTTCTGAGCTGACTTTGTCTTTTCGTCAATCAACACACTATTGTAAATTCACCTAACATGTCTACCTAATACGGATTTTACATTTTTTGCCATAAGTCATGTTTTTTTACTGTGTTCACTTTGCCACTTTGTTTCTTTACGATAACACGATGTTTCCGGGTTTGGTACAATAACACGATATTTCCGGGTTTTGTACAATGACACTGTGTTTCCGGGTTTTGTACAATAACACCATGTTTCCGGGTTTGATGCAATAATACGATGTTTCCGGGTTTTGTACAATAACACTGTGTTTCCGGGTTTTGTACAATAACACTGTGTTTCCGGGTTTTGTACAATAACACCGCGTTTCCGTGTTTTCCGGATTGTGTTATCACGGTTTAGATTTTATCTCGATATTCATGGCGAAGGTCGTCGATGAACCAGACGATTCATACCTTACTCTTCGTTAACATTTTTTTTTTAGGATTCTCCGTACATTTTCCTTAATACTGTATGAATATTTCACTCTCGTTCAATTGGTTAAATTTGGAGTTATCTAGGGGTTGGAATTTTCTTGACGATACATTAATGCCTGTTACCCCCGGTTTTTGTGTTAAACTCATTACTTCCGGTTTAGACATACTGTGTTTCCCGGAGTTTTATATGATAACACTGACAATATGAGTTACACCACGTGAGTGAGCAATTATGTAAACGGTAGTTAACATAAAGGACGGATATATGTAGTTATATAAATGTACAGATATAGTTTAAGGTCTGATGAAAACGCGATACACAATATGTATTTACGGGGTCTATATTAACACCAAGAATAAGACCCTTTCATTAAGTGTTGTTACATCTTATTAATGTTTAGTTATAAACCGTTACATACTTCAATGTCCCTTAAATATTTATCCTGGAGATTTGTACTACATTTATAATGTGTGAAACACATTGCCCTAGTTGTACACTGACCAAACAACCACACCACTTATACATATATAACAGCCGACAAACCAGGTATCAATTCTAACCAAGTTGTTGATCTTTTCACAGAATCGGTCAAATGGAACCGCTCTTCCATTGTCCAGTAAAATATGACCTAGATAAATACAGTCATATTTATAATGTGTATACTAGGTCATCTTATGTAAATAGACCAGATAAGATACGATCTTGATACGTTATATGTTTGATCTATGTATTGGAATTATGCATGACTAGTCTGTGTACACAAGGTCTCCTCAGCTCAGATCCGGTCCAAAAGTTAATGACGGCTTCTCAATTTATGGAATTCTCCATTTTGTTTTTAATTTCGGAAAATATTTTTGAATGCATCAATGAATGAAAAGATCAATTTAGTGAAAAATGCGAAATAATCGTAATTGATTTCTCTCCTACAGAACGGTTTCTATTATAAGACTCACACAGTGTTTCACATCTGCGATACAACGAAGCCAGGCAGACCATTTAGAGTTCTCGAGTAAAATCAGCATGACAGTCAATTGTTATAGACCAATGGTTTCCTCCTGTGATGTCTACAATTTTCTGCATTAACTCGACTTGATTGCTTGTCACATATACATGTTATACAAAGAACGCAACCTAGCGGAGAAAAGTTGTACTAAGGCAGACAATCCAATCTACTTCCTGGTTTCATTTCTCGGTTAAAGAAAAAGAATGGGTAACTAGCTTTATGATAATGTCAAAAGCATCATAAGTTTTAAGCAATATCGAGTGAAACATCAGATACAATCAAACCTCGTTATCTCGAAGTCGGTGGGATCGTGGGAAAACTTCGAGTAATCCGATAATTCCATTTAAATAATATAGAATGTTAATTGTAAGGTTTGACCGGTCTTCGAGTTATTCAAGTTCGAGATAACGTGGTTCGACTATACATAGTAAAAATTGAAACTTACCTGGAAGTTCCACGGCGTTTTTGGCGATGTTATGATGAATGGCCTGTTTAACTTCTTTCATCTTTTCTCGGAGTCCCTCTAGCTTTGACTGTGAGGCCAGAGTCTGTTCCTTGAATTCATCTATAGCGCTTGAAACAGAGTTCACCACAGAGATGAGATCTTCAACGGGGTAGGCAGAATCTACGGTTTTAAATTTGTCGTTGTCGAATATTTCTGTGAATTCCAGGATGTTATCATTGAATGATCGGATATTGTATTCATCTGTTGACTTTTCCGCCCATTTCTCGACAGGCTGTTCTTCCTCCGGTTCGGGAGATTTGGTTTCGATTTCGTCCGTTTTCACATCGTTGTTCGCGTCAATTTGTCCATTTGGATAAACCAGTTCTTCTTCCTTTGTTGCCAAAGAATCATTTGTGAGAGATCTCAATTCTAATTCATCGGGAGACTTCGTGACTTGCCGGTCCTGTTCGACATTTTTCGCGGATTTTACCCCTTCTCTTTGTGCTGACGTCACTGACGTTTTGCGATTGCTGACAGAAGAGGATGGTCTCCTTGGTTTACTCGTAGCCTTGGTAGCAGTATGATCGTGTCCATGGCGACCACGATCATGGGTCCCCCGTCTGTGATCCCCAACTGGCATGTTGTGTAGTATTTAAAACTGCAACAGAAATGGAAACAAAATGTTACCTTGTGTGTTGATATTTATAAATGACATCGTTCGTCAGTATACAAAATTAAGGAATCATCCTGGGATCACATCAAAGTTGTGACGTCAATATTACGTCATATTTGTTTAAATTAATTCTCATCAATGTTTATCATAAAAAAATACACGTGGGTTGAGAGAAATGTTTAAAATTGTCTGTTTGCATATTCACGTCCATACCGCAGCAATTAAGAAGGAACCTAGATACATTCGTCAATCATCTCTAATTTGGAATAAACACATATATAAACTACAGACTAGCTGGCGTTGTAGTATGCTAAAGTACTTTTTGACAGGAACATAATTTAAGCGATGTTTTTACATTCTAGTACATGTATCTCTGTTCCCTTGTAAAGTTACCACTTTCCTGAAATGTCATTCCTATAGTTAGATACGCATGTATTTATGTTCAGATACTGATAAATATTGTCGTGTCAGGAGAGTCACAATGTGACTATGTAAACGAGTCAGCGGAGTCACCATGTGACAATTTGAACGCTTCTGTGGAGTCACCATGTGACAATTTAAACGCTTCTGCGGAGTCACCATGTGACAATTTAAACGCTTCTGCGGAGTCACCATGTGACAATTTAAACGCTTCTGCGGAGTCACCATGTGACAATTTAAACGCTTCTGCGGAGTCACCATGTGACAATTTAAACGACTTGATGGTGCATTATTTTATTACTCTACATCAATCTAAAATTCAGTAAGTAGTCTCCAGCTGATCAGACGTTCTAGAAGATCAGTAAACACTCGTGGAGACACACATATTGATATTTACCCTGCACGAGTACACGGTCTGTCAGTCTGAAACAGCACATCCAACACACCGTATTGACAAAACACGATATGTGTCAATATTATATATCCAATGAGGAGTTGTCTAGAAATATGATTTATAGTTCGTGTGATATCCCTAACGTAACCGGGAGTCCCCGCGTGATGAACTGCCCAACAGTAAGATAAACTTATAACAGGTTTATATTTCACGATTACAAATACTGATTTCGGGATTTAACATTGCAACATATATTGTTTCGTCTTTCAACCTTTTGTCTGTGTCGTCTTCTAGGTTTCAACACATTAGGTCCTTAGCATCACTGATGAGACCTAGGAGGACGAAACAGCTGTATGATATAGCATCACTGATATTTACCCTGCACGAGTACACGGTTGTCATGATACAGCACACTGACACACCGTATTGACAAAACACGATATGTGTCAATATATATATCCTGAGGAGTTGTCTAGGAGGATGATTTATAGCTGTGTGATATAGCATCACTGACGAGACCTAGGAGACCCCAGCTGTATGATATAGCATCACTGATGAGACCTAAGGACGAAACAGCTGTATGATATATCATCACTGACTGAGACCTAGGAGGAACATTGCAACATATATAATATAGCATCACTTTTTGACGTGACCTAGAAAGACAACACAGCTGTATGATATAGCATCACTGATGAGACCTAGGAGGACGAAACAGCTGTATGATATAGCATCACTGATGAGACCTAGGAGGACGAAACAGTTGTATGATATATCATCACTGACGAGACCTAGGAGGACGAAACAGCTGTATAATATAGCATCACTGACGAGACCTAGAAAGACGAAACAGCTGTATGATATAGCATCACTGATGAGACCTAGGAGGACGAAACAGCTGTATGATATAGCATCACTGATGAGACCTAGGAGGACGAAACAGTTGTATGATATAGCATCACTGACGAGACCTAGGAGGACGAAACAGCTGTATGATATAGCATCACTGATGAGACCTAGGAGGACGAAACAGCTGTATGATATAGCATCACTGACGAGACCTAGGAGGACGAAACAGCTGTATGATATAGCATCACTGACGAGACCTAGGAGGACGAAACAGTTGTATGATATAGCATCACTGACGAGACCTAGGAGGACGGAACAGTTGTATGATGTAGCAACACTGATGAGACCTATGAGGACGGAACAGTTGTATGGTTCAGTTTATTCATTGATAGCTCTACTGTACTGAAGTCATGAATTGTAAAGAAATGCTGTTCTATGTTTGTTGTTTGTACAATACTGAAACATTACTGACAAGACAATGAGTATAGGACGTATAACTTCAGAGATAAAATATCATATATAGAGAAATCGTCAACACATTCACTGGACGTGACCCGTTATATAGTCTACTCCTCCACTAGACGTGACCCGTTATATCTTTAACACATTCACTAGACGTGACCCGTTATATCGTCAACACATTCACTAGAAGTGACCCGTTATATCGTCAACACATTCACTAGACGTGACCCGTTATATCGTCAACACCTTCACTAGACGTGACCCGTTATATCGTCAACACATTCACTAGAAGTGACCCGTTATATCGTCAACACATTCGCTAGACGTGACCCGTTATATCGTCAACACCTTCACTAGACGTGACCCGTTATATCGTCAACACCTTCCACAGGGGTGACATTTTATACAGCCTACACCTTCCCTAAGAGAGACATTTTAGACGGCCTACACCTTCCCAAAGAGAGACATTTTATACAGCCTACACCTTCCCAAAGAGAGACATTTTAGACGGCCTACACCTTCCCAAAGAGAGACATTTTATACAGCCTACACCTTCCCAAAGAGAGACATATTATACGGCCTACACCTTCCCAAAGAGAGACATTTTATACAGCCTACACCTTCCCAAAGAGAGACATTTTATACAGCCTACACCTTCCCAAAGAGAGACATTTTATACAGCCTACACCTTCCCAAAGAGAGACATTTTAGACGGCCTACACCTTCCCAAAGAGAGACATTTTATACAGCCTACACCTTCCCAAAGAGAGACATTTTATACAGCCTACACCAACCCAAAGAGTCACATTTTATACAGCCTACACCTTCCCAAAGAGAGACATTTTAGACAGCCTACACCTTCCCAAAGAGTGACATTTTATACAGCCTACACCTTCCCAAAGAGTCACATTTTATACAGCCTACACCTTTCCCTGGAGTGACATTTTAGACGGCCTACACCTTCCCAAAGAGAGACATTTTTTACAGCCTACACCTTCCCAAAGAGTCATATTTTAGACGACCTACATCGCCCAAAGTGTGACATTTTAGTCGGCCTACACCTTCCGTTTGAGCGGTATGTAAGTCATGTCGTGACTGAGTTTTAATACTATTGACTTGTACAGCCCCAATGTTGACCATTCTTATCACTTTTATATTAGGCACGCTAGAGTATACCTAAATCCACTCTGTGATTAGAAAACGAATTTACGTATATATGTATATTCAATAGAAAAATCTGCCTTCCGCGTCACGATTAAGATGGATGAGGGTCTCGAGGGGAGGTACACGATCGTGCCTTTCACTGCCAGGTGGCGTGTATTCCAATATCGTAAACAAGTGTTGTCACAGGTAATTAAGTTATATTTCGTTCAGGTAAATGAAACCGTACTACTCATTAGCATTCTGGAATATTAAAGGAATCATTTTAGAAATTTCCTTTCAGAGTCATTATATATTCATGATGTTATGTAGTCGGTTGTATATACCCAGTTAATCAAGTGTTCGGTCCTTTTATTTGTTCATTTTTAATTTTTTAAGCGAATATGCTTACTGTATTAGATAAATCGTTATATAGTTTTATATCATGGAAAGTGTGTTATAACACACATATATAAAAAGAATTTTGCTTCAAGCAATATTACATTTCCTGAAATATATCGAAAGCTGACATTTCTTATCTCGACTGGTCTACCATCTAGTTTTTTTGTTATTTGTGCTTGTTTTTAATTTTTTAGTATATAGTTAAGTGTTTGTTGACTTTTTCCAAGCTCGTGTCATAAAAGAACATTCCCTGGCACATGCACATGATTTGGCCTGGATTGATGTTTGATAATTCAAATCGTTTGACATGAGTTATTTGAAACAACGAACAGAGAACAGGAAGGCAAGATTGTATACTAGTAATACACTACATATGTATATATATATATATAATGTAAAGGGATATAAGTTAAAACATGTGATAGTGAGAATAGTCTGACAATAGACAGGTTACGAAAACGCCATTTTAAGATAATTTCAATTTCCGTTAGATCTTAAAAGGTATTCATACTTATCTTAAAATCTTTCTTACTGACGTAAAGACAGTGTATTAAGAGATCCTTCTCATTCTAAGGAGAATATCTATCTCCAGAATCTTAAAACAAGAAAGGAAATGAAATACCAACATGTCAATAAAATCTTAATCAATTCTCAAATTCAATAAAATTAACGACAGACCACAGATAAATTGGGAAGAAAGTAAGACCAGGTGTTCCGGAAGGGTTAGCACAAGGAAAATAATCTTCAAAGATTAAAAAAAATCCCTTAAAAGTGACAACTTCAAAGTAGTCCTACATGCCAAATCGTTGAATTATTTTCCAAGTCGATGATTTTTCATTCTTTCTGTCACCCTCTCAATATATTTACAACACATGGGAAATATATTCATCATTTAAGGCATTAGGACTGTATAACTTTGTGATTGTGGTGTCACAAACATGATATCTGATAAATTTTGGCTAAAATATCGAAGTCTCCGTTGTAAGAAGGTGATAAATTATCGAATGTTGTAATGTTGAGTTTTCTGTATTAGTAAACACATTACCACTGATCCTGAATGACAGGTTTATGACTGCAAGAAACATGGACCGGATGTATTTTCTATAAATCTATCGCGTTTTAAAGAAAAGTTGTCGTCCTATCTCATTCAGCACTTTTAGGAAAAGTCAAAATAACTTTAAAACATTCATGTTGACGTTTTAAAAATCTCTGCCTTAACACGTCTAATGGAAGAGATTAAAACCCGTTAGATGTATGTGAAACACGATCCAGGTAGGTGTTTTTAATGACAGATTTTTTTTACTGCAAAATGTCATTACTTTATATTTCTTCCTAAAACACGTGATAAACAAAATATGATATACTTTAGTGTATTTAATGTAATTTTTGTTAAACATGGAAGTTTTAAATGAAACAAATAGGTCACGGTTTGTATTGTTGAATGTTTAAACGTTGTCAGACTATATTTATCATGATTTAAGTAAAGATTTCACGAAGAATATTTTTTTATTTCATAAACATCAGTAGTTCAACTTTTCTTGCTTCAGACGAATATGACGGTGAGACTGAATTACACCAGTAAATTAAAGGAATATATACGGTAACTTAGCTGACACCAAACAAAAAATCTAAAGTGTTGTCACACTGAAATGATGTCGGAAATATCACATCTCAGCATGCCATGTCAACATATAATGACGTCACCAAAATACACATAAAGAAATGACGAACAAGTACTATAACGTGAAAAACAATAGCGCGTGATGTTCCGGACACTTGATTGCAGCAAATTAGATTATTACTGAATATCCAGATTTTAAGAAGCAAATATTTTACAGATCAAACGAGAAAGTTGTTTCAGACGCCCTGACGTAAATTGTTTTCTGTGTTAAATGTATCTCTATCCCCGTCATCATACTCTCCTAATTAACATACCATTGAACTTTTCTTCTGATCCTCTCTCTCTATCTCCCTCCCTCCCCCTCTCTCTCTATCTCCCTCCCTCCCCCCTCTCTCTCCATCACTCTCTCTGTCCTCCCCCCTCTCCCTCTCTCCTCCCCCCTCTCTCTCTCTATCTCCCTCCCTCCCCCCTCTCTCTTCATCACTCTCTTCTCTCCTCACTTTTCTCTCTCTCTCTCTCTCTCTCTCTCTTTATCCCCCCTCTCTCTCTCTTGGTATTCGTTCTAATTGTTTACACTCCAACAACTATTATTAATCCTATTATTCAATGAACTCTTCGCTATTGAAGTTAAATTTATCGTATCAATGTATTCACTCTCCTTTAGATGTAATATGACGATGCGGAAAATATACACGTTTCCGGTTTTTTCCTACGAAGTCGAATGCACCGATTTAGTATAAGATTATGCTTAACCGTTGAATATTTATTGTTTTATTTAACGGATCATGGGTGTCGATATTCTGTGTAGTAGAAACAACTTTCGTCTGCATTGCCTCTGTTCCGGATAGAATCTAACCTGGATCCCCGTTTATATGAGATGTTTGAAACCAGTCTAAAGATTTTCAATATTACGAAGCGAGTTCAACTGAACATTTCAGAACGAGTTTCACCAGTTTGACATGAAAGGAAACGGATGTAATAACGTAAGTTAAGTATTTTTGCAAACATTGAAATATATAGCGTTTCATTTGACAAAGACTAAATTTGCATTTTTTTAAAATTTAGTACATGACGTCACAATGCATCATAAAGTAATGACATCACGATATAAACAATAGAAGGCTATAGAAAATTACTTCTCCCAGAGGTCATATTCCACGTGTGGCCTAATGGGCGTTATAATACTAAAGATATAAATGTAATACAGGTTTCTGTGTTTAATAAAACTCAGAATTACCCGTAAATGTAATAGATTTACAGACGTGATATTCTGTTATGTTCCCTTTATAACTTACTAGACAATCATATTATCAATTTCTATTCGTCAAAATATTTTGATATCGGCACATCTTCCATACTTTCGTTGATGCTACAATCTCTCCAGCTCTAACAAAGTCTGACGTTTAATGTGTCTCGTCATAATGTTGAACGTTTAAAATCACGTTATGTGCGATTATTTTTTTTTAATTATGAAACTATCTATTATTCTATTATCAATTGAAAAACAACTGTGAATTAATAAAATATTTTGTTCTTGGGGAACACGCCAAAATTTGAACGTCAGATATTTTCTCTAGTTGCCACAGGAACCGTTGTCAATGAAATTATATTTGCATTTTTTTTTAATCATTCAAAGGCGATTTTATATCCCTCACGATATCTTTTTTCCGGTATAGAAATAAACATTGTCCCATTTTAATTTCTTTTTTGTAAGTTGACCTTTTTTTTAACTAAAATTGATATTTTAAGTATTGATGTTATTTCGCTATTGATTGTGATTCATCATAATCACATATCAGGAAATGTCCTGAAGTAGACTTTATATCACCTGCAAATTCTCTCCTAAATCTAGACTGAACCCATTTGTTTATCAATGTAGCCGTTATTTGGTAACTCAATATATATACAGCGCTATCGTATATCAGTATTTTATTGATCTTTCAGAATTTTTTCCTCTCATTACACGTCACGTGTGAAACTGTTTATTTCAATATGATAGTAGTAAATATCTCATTACCATATATGGTGAAGCGATATTATAACTAATCAATGGACTATATCCGGAATCGTAAAATACGTAGATATCAAACCAATTCTAATTTTTGTCAATAAGCAGCATACACCACGTTTTTTTAAATCGTATGAAATATATTACATATAGACATATTACCTTATATGGTAATGACATTGCTTACACCAGATTAAATGCAAGAATACCTGTATACAAGGACATCATGTAAAGACAGGCGAACAATTCGATATTATCCAAAACTGGTGCAATAGCAAAATGTTTGTTCGCGAAATTAAGCAAATATACAGTATATCTTTATGAACACAAGAAAATACCGACACGCCAAAATTATAATACTTTAAACACAAATGAAAATAAACCAGGGCAAAGATTGCACATAGTCAGTTGAAAACGTGAAAGGAGATTAAGACCAGATGTCCCAGAAGAGTAAGCGTTTTCTGCTTCATCAACGATATCCAACATGTAAATATTTTGCCAATCCAGGCAAGTAATTTCACCTTCTCCAATGAAAAAGGTAAATAACACGAAACCAACAGACAACCCATCAACAGCATTCATATCTCCCTTTCTTGATAATATACTAGATCTTCGAAGTTTCATAACAAAACCTAGATATAACACAGAGTCTGTTTGGACAGAAGGCCCTGACAGGTATAACACAGAGTCTGTTTGGACAGAAGGCCCTGACAGGTATAACACAGAGTCTGTTTGTACAGAAGGCCCTGACAGGTATAACACAGAGTCTGTTTGGACAGAAGGCCCTGACAGGTATAACACAGTGTCTGTTTGGACAGAAGGTCCTGACAGGTATAACACAGAGTCTGTTTGGACAGAAGGCCCTGACAGTTACAACACAGAGTCTGTTTGGACGGAAGGCCCTGACAGGTATAACACAGAGTCTGTTTGGACAGAAGGTCCCGACAGGTATAACACAGAGTCTGTTTGGACAGAAGGCCCTGACAGGTATCACACAGAGTCTGTTTGGACAGAAGGCCCTGACAGGTATAACACAGGGTCTGTTTGGAAAGAAGGCCCTGACAGGTATAACACAGAGTCTGTTTGGACAGAAGGCCCTGACAGGTATAACACAGAATCTGTTTGGACAGAAGGCCCTGACAGGTATAACACAGGGTCTGTTTGGACAGAAGGCCCTGACATGTATAACACAGAGTCTGTTTGGACAGAAGGTCCTTGGAGGTATAACACAGAGTCTGTTTGGACAGAAGGCCCTGACAGGTATAACACAGAGTCTGTTTGGACAGAAGGCCCTTTATAAATAACACAGAGCCTGTTTGGACAGAATGCCCTGACAGGTATAACACAGTGTCTGTTTGTACAGAAGGCCCTGACAGGTATAACACAGAGTCTGTTTGGACAGAAGGCCGTTGGAGGTCTGCTGTAAATTTTCACCGACATAAAATTCTAATGAAGTAAGTCTATCGTGGTTTGTGATTGGTTTTACTACTGAATCTTAAATACAGCTCAAAGCATTGTCAGTCGGCGTTCGTTTTGTTTACTGCATTGTTTGCATGTTTATAAATAATTCTGTTAACAACAATTCCTCCCGACAAAAATAAAAATTAAAAAAAATGATCAAATGAATATTCTGTATAACAACCATGATTGTGCTATATATTCAGAAACATTATATATACACACACACATACCACTCATGCTTACATAATTGATTAAAAAAGATAAAAAACAATTTTCTCGATTCAAGACGGAAAACTATTAGAAATTCAAACATTTGTTTGTAATGCAAATATCACTATTTCATGATCCTGTGTATAATTTACTGTTTGCAATATTGATCAATAAGCTGACAGTTCTATCGACAACTGCGTCTCGGTAACCACGACCCAATAACACTACTGCAAAATATTTAAATCCCCGCGACGTTAAAGTCAGTTTCCTGTTAAAATCACACATAACACAGCTTTATACTGGCTGTAAATCTCAATGTCGGTCCTACACAACTTGGTGTCACAAAAGTCACCGTGCTTGTAATCGAAGTGATACACAAGAGTTTCCACACTAGAAATGATTCACTTCGGTAATCTGGCCTCTTAAACCACATAACTTCTATATTCTGAAGTAGACTTTATAAAGCATAACACACTCGTTATTGATAATAATTATCGTGTTTTTACGATTTCTTGGTAAGTAAACTTATCTCCAATGAATCCTCTCCTAAGAAGTTCATTCTAACGGGGCATGATAATTTTTAAATAATTTTACAATGGACACACAAATGAATAGCACCTTTCAGATACAAATTTAGACTGATACAGGAGAACCAAATAAGGAAATGAAATATATGACCATCTAGAAGGAATTCTAAATTGATGAAAGACAATGGAGACCGCGAAACCAAAGTCGTTATAAAATTAGACTGATAGAGCTCACTAGATAACGTTGGTGTCTGGTGTTATATAACAGTGTCCATTAATCTATGTAAGGGTTATATCTATATCATGTTAAATATATCTCTGTGTCCGTAATATCTATGTTTTACTTACATGTACTCGGGATACACGGTCAGATCGCCCCGAAAATTGGACTTCTCTCTTTTCTCTTTTATATCTATTATTAGTACCCCCCCCCCCCTCCTTATTTCGGGTCGATATGCAGTGCCTTATTGTACCGTCATTATAATTTATCATACACATTATGTATATACAGTGATACCTATATCAATTTGTTTGTTTGGAATCAGCTGATTAACTTGAATCTATCCCGTAACATTTAGCAGTGGGAAATGACACAGAATATCACAGGCCATAATGATATACAGCACGTGGCGGGAAACACGTCCCAATGGTTAATGCCATCTACTCAATCTTCATTGCACGAGTAGAAAGTGTTATACGTAAATTTCTCAGAAATAAACGGGACGAATTTGATGTTTTTAAGTTTGCTGACGATATGACATGTTCTATATTGTGTTGACGCCACGATATAAATGTATGTTGACGCTGTGACATATTAGTCAAGAAATGTTGACGCTATGAAATGTCAATTTTGTTGTGCTGACGCTATGAAACATTGATCATGTTGTGTTGACGCTTTGACACTATAATCCTGTTGCGGGGACAACAAGGAATATTTACCCTGGTTTACAAACAGTGTGATGGTTGTTATGACGCTGATATCAGTAAAAACTGGATATTTTAGATATTTTTTGTTTGAATTCATTTGCCGCTTTTAATTGTAAGTTGTAAGTTAATAAATATATCTATATATATATCATACATAGTGATGTAGGCGATCGTTATTCATCATGCCTCTAAAAGTACATTTTGCGTCAATAAGGTCGGTCACTGAATAAATTTTCAATTGAAATGGAAGACCAGAAACGAATGGAAAACACAATACACCAACACAATCCTATTACCAACAAAAACATGCTTCGTTTGTAGACACAAAGAGAACATGTATTATGTATAACATATTGTGTGTTGTTGTAAGGCAGGGCTCTCTCAGGGAAAACACCGACATCTCGCGATTAAATATTTACATGTTTCAAACAAAATTGACACTAATTTCTATATTTGGAATATCTTTTGTTTGTATCCATGACAATAAATTAAAAAAAAATTGAATTTATGTAACATGTGTCATTCACAGTAAATTGTTATAAAAATAGCATGTCAAAAATGTTAGTAACACCGTACATCTGATATGACAAGGTGTATACAATGTACGCATCTTACATTCACAGTAAAATATCTTACATTCACAGTAAGATATCTTATATTCACAGTAAAATAGCATCTTAATTCCCAGTAAAATACATTCTTAATTCACAGTAAAATATCTTACATTCACAGTAAAATATCTTATATTCACAGTAAAATAGCATCTTAATTCACAGTAAAATATCAGTAAAAAAATATCTTATATTCACAGTAAAATAACATCTTAATTCACAGTAAAATAACATCTTAATTCACAGTAAAATATCTTATATTCACAGTAAAATAACATCTTAATTCACAGTAAAATATCTTACATTCACAGTAAAATATCTTATATTCACAGTAAAATATCTTATATTCACAGTAAATTGTCCTCGTACAATCACGTGAAAAATACCATCTTACATTCACGTGTAAAGGATGAGTTTTACAACATAGATAAGATACAGACATTCCTACCAACCATATTGGATTATAAAACATTTCTAATATAAAAAAATGAAAGTATGTGATATTAATTCATTCGAATACTATATATATATATAAAGACGTCTAAGACATGATTTCAATACTCTACCCACCATCGTGTCTTATGATACATGGTTAATACAGAATGTTTCATATACCTGTGATATTAACTTACCAAAATACCAATGATATAAGAGATCATCTTTCATACATGTGTGCAGACAATATACATACATACGAACATATATTAAACAATACAACACACACGTGTTAAAACAATACAACTTACCTGTATAAATTAAAATCCCAATGTATCCAAGACATCAGTTTTAACGTACACGAATATAAACCTGCACAGGTGTGTCGTGCTGTAGGTATACTGAACAACTATTACAGCGACACGATTGTGTACCTACTCCCCCACTCAACCATAGCGCTGTCCTACATACTAATATATTGGAACTCTCCACTGTCTCAGACACAGCATTACCGCTCGATACAGTCATACAACACTTTCTACCACAGTATGATATTGGACATTTTACAAGTGTTGTTTATATAATATTTACTGTGTAACCTCGATTTGTTACATCGGCAGAAACAACAGAACAGCTTGAATATAGAACTCCAAGAACACGTTCGACTTCGTATTGTTTATAGTGTAAACTTAACGACGATTGTACAAAAGACAAAAAAGGGAAAACACATCTAATACAAATTTAGAGTTAGATACAGTAGGGCGAAACAGTGAATTTAACTGAATCATTCATCTCTCCCGTCCTTCTAGCACTCATCAGTGATGCTAAGGGCCTAAATTTGGAAACTTTGAAAACCAACGAGGAAAGAAAGGCCAAAGTCAAGATGTGGAGGTGCACGAGCCCCACAATTCTAAAGAGCTTGTTATTTTCAAATAGCATTTAATGAACTAAAATCTGGTATAGCGCATACGACAAATCTCGGGCACTAATGGTCCACCAGTAGTGGCAAACTCGGGGACTAATAGTCCACCACCAGTGGCAACTCTCGGGGACTAATAGTCCACCAGTAATGGCAAACCACGGGGACTAATAGTCCACCACCAATGGCAAACTAGGGCACTGATAGTCCACCACCACTGACAAACTCGGGCACTGATAGTCCACCAGCAGTGGCAAACCTCGCGGACTAATAGTCCACCACCAGTGGCAAACCTCGCGGACTAATATTCCACCACCAGTGGCAAACCTCGCGGACTCATGGTCCACCAGCAGTGGCAAACCTCGGGGACTAATGGTCCACCAGCAGTGGCAAACTCGGGGACTAATAGTCCACCACCAGTGGCAAACCTCGCGGACTAATAGTCCACCACCAGTGGCAAACCTC
This sequence comes from Ylistrum balloti, assembly GCF_031769215.1. Lineage (NCBI taxonomy): Eukaryota > Metazoa > Mollusca > Bivalvia > Pectinida > Pectinidae > Ylistrum > Ylistrum balloti. The sequence goes on along the minus strand of NW_026782653.1, from coordinate 57,541 downwards.
GCGGACTAATGGTCCACCACCAGTGGCAAACCTCGCGGGCTAATGGTCCACCACCAGTGGCAAACCTCGCGGAATAATGGTCCACCAGTAGTGGCAAACCACGGGGACTAATGGTCCACCAGCAGTGGCAAACTCGGGGACTAATGGTCCACCACCAGTGGCAAACCTCGCGGGCTAATAGTCCACCAGCAGTGGTAAACCACGGGGACTAATAGTTCACCACCAGTGGCAAACCTCGCGGACTAATAGTCCACCAGCAGTGGCAAACCACGGGGACTAACAGTCCACCACCAGTGGCAAACCTCGCGGACTAATAGTCCATCACCAGTGGCAAACCTCGCGGACTAATAGTCCACCACCAGTGGCAAACCTCGGGGACTAATGGTCCATCACCAGTGGCAAACCTCGGGGACTAATGGTCCATAAGCAGTGTGTACCACCTGTAAATAACCTAAGGCCTCTTCGATCTAGGAACAACGATGTAAGACTGAAGTGCTCTCTGTTTCCTATAATTTATTTCGTAAATTATTTCACTTGCTTTTCACTTAAGATTCTTTTAATAAAACCCTGAAATTCATTACTTGACTTTGTTGTACCTAATTCTATTTGTATTGAACAGTGTCATTAAGTTATATATCGACATCCCAGATATTTTCGCTCTCTGCTCCCCTGAAATATTTCCTGGCAAACCAGAATGCACAAGCACATGTGGTACCCGTCATATCATCCTCCCTGTCACCACATATGGTGCCCGTCATATCATCCTCCCTGTCACCACATATAATACCCGTCATATCATCCTCCCTGTCACCACATGTGGTGCCCGTCATATCATCCTCCCTGTCACCACATGTGGTGCCCGTCATATCATCCTCCCTGTCACCACATATGGTGCCCGTCATATCATCCTCCCTGTCACCACATATGGTGCCCGTCATATCATCCTCCCTGTCACCACATATGGTGCCCGTCATATCATCCTCCCTGTCACGACATATGGTGCCCGTCATATCATCCTCCCTGTCACCACATATGCTGCCCGTCATATCATCCTCCCTGTCACCACATATGGTACCCGTCATATCATCCTCCCTGTTATCACATATGGTGCCCGTCATATCATCCTCCCTGTCACCACATATGGTACCCGTCATATCATCCTCCCTGTCACGACATGTGGTGCCCGTCATATCATCCTCCCTGTCACCACATATAGTACCCGTCATATCATCCTCCCTGTCACGACATGTTGTGCCCGTCATATCATCCTCCCTGTCACCACATATGGTGCCCGTCATATCATCCTCCCTGTCACCACATGTGGTGCCCGTCATATCATCCTCCCTGTCAGCACATATGGTACCCGTCATATCATCCTCCCTGTCACCACATATGGTACCCGTCATATCATCCTCCCTGTCACCACATATGGCACCTGATATATCGTCCATTGTCACCAAATATGGTACATGTCATATCGTCTCCTGTCACCACATGTGGTACCTGTCATATCGTCTCCTGTCACCACATATGGTACATGTCATATCGTCTCCTGTCACCACATATTGTACATGTCATATCGTCTCCTGTCACTACATACACATGGTACATGTAATATCGTCTCCTGTCACCACATATGATACATGTCATATCATCCTCCCTGTCACCACATGTGGTGCCCGTCATATCGTCTCCTGTCACCACATGTGGTGCCCGTCATATCGTTTTCGTGATTGTATTTGATATTTATCATCCTTTTTTCCCGTTAAATTCCACATTATATCCAGGGTAAAGACACATGGATGTAAGACTGATAGTACTCTATTTTTTTATATATAATTGTCAAGATCTATCATTACTATATCCCCCCCCCCCCATAATTCTCCTTTCCACATACGTTATTGCACGATCTACCTTACCATTAGTATGACAGTACCGGTGTGTATTGACAGCCCGTAACTACTACAGACAGATCATAAATTATTCATGAAGTGATTTCCTAAGACTTGTCTCCTGTTCCAATGACTTTCCGGTCCCGTGTTATCGCAGCGAAACTCAAATGGAAAGGATTTTTATCCATTCTAATCAATATCGCATTATACTGTAGCATAAGTGTGCGACAAAGGTGAATTAAATTCTCTCCATCAAATGGAGTACTGGTTAGTAGTAATTGTAAGGTGTATACTGCTAACATCGCAATTTTCGTGAGCCATAATTTCTCTATCAACAGAGAAAAAATAGATGTACAGAGGAACTGTCCCACCTTGTTACTCATACACAATAGAAATAAATTACATATCAGTTGGGACATTTTTCGTTCTGGCGTTTCTCTTAATTATAAATTAACCTTACACTTCATGATAGGGTGAATATTCTTGCGTCTTTCCACAACAAATAATGAATTAAAATAAAAAAATAATTAGGAAAGAATTCAAGTGGAAGTGCCATCTTTTGCTTTGCAATAAATATCCTATAAACGGTTACCTATCTATAATCTATAGATTTAATTTTATAACACTGGTTTACTTACTGCCATGAATACATGAAAATGTAATGAAATATTAAGTCACAAAAAAACATATTGAACACCAGTATATGCCATTAAATTCTATTGTGTTTTTTTTCTGAGAATCTAATTTACGTTTTTTTCCTCCAGATTTATCAGCTGGTATAGGTCTGCACCTTTGTGTATACAATTGTAGCTTACTTAAAAACGTGATCGGCTATAAATCATAAAAGAAAATGATATATGGATTGTGCAAAGGTTTGATCAGAAAGAATATATGTAGACCAGAGTCATGAATGCTTGTCGTTTTGGTAAAGTGAAACATCTAATTGTATCTCATTATAAAACGAAACGAAATTAATTTCTCTTTGGTTATTGAACGAAACGAAATGTATTTGAACTCGGATGATGATAATGACTTTGTTGTACGTTGACAGTACATAAACAAAATATAAAATCATGTTGATTTTCACAAGGTCGACGAGGGAATAACGTAACGTCTGACGACCCATTAAAACACGTGTATCTATAGCTACAGGTGAGCGGATGACTGATTACAGGTAAAAACCTCACATTAATTGTATACCTTATAATAAGAAAGGCATGATTTGTATAGAGAAATCAATTATATATATTGGTAGAGCTTCTGATGTAGACAAGTTCAAACATTACACAAATTATAAAGTATGATTTACTGTGTAACGGCAGGAGAAACATTCATTTAAGATTTTCAATTAGGTGATACACAGTCAGTAGACAGTTCTAAGGACATACACGTGTCCGTCCTTATAATTTGTATAAAAGACACACAAGTGAGGAGCAAATTTCAATAATTTAGGGTTAGATAGAGTAGAACCAATTAATTAAACTGCGTTATTCAGCTGTTTCGTCCGTCTAGGACTCGTCAGTGATGCTACATCATATAGCTGTTTCGTCCGTCTAGGACTCGTCAGTGATGCTACATCATATAGCTGTTTCGTCCTTCTAGGACTCGTCAGTGATGCTACATCATATAGCTGTTTCGTCCTTCTAGGAGTCGTCGGTGATACTGCATCATGTAGATGTTTCGTCCTTCTAGGACTCGTCAGTGATGCTATATCATATAGCTGTTTCGTCCTTCTAGGACTCATCAGTGATACTACATCATATAGCTGTTTCGTACTTCTAGGACTCGTCAGTGATACTAAGACGTAAATATTTTGAAGCAAAAAAGGCAACTGGGGAAAATCCAAAGAGATCGAAAGGAAAGTCAAAATCTAGACGGGGAGGTGCATCAGCTGTAAGAATACCACTGACAGATTAAACGCTGCCTTTTTAAGAAGACGAAGACATGGGCAGACTCTGATCAATATGTAGGAGACACGGACAGAAGACACGGAAAGAATATGATCAATATGTAGGAGACATGGACAGACTCTGCTCAATATGTAAGAGACGTGGACAGACTCTGATCAATATGTAAGAGATATGGACAGACTCTGATCAATATGTAGGAGACATGGACAGACTCTGATCAATATGTAGGAGACATGGACAGACTCTGATCAATATGTAGGAGACATGGACAGACTCTGATCAATATGTAGGAGACATGGACAGACTCTGATCAATATGTAAGCGACATGGACAGACTGATCAATATGTAGGAGACATGGACAGACTCTGATCAATATATAGGAGACATGGACAGACTGATCAATATGTAGGAAACATTGACAGACTCTGATCAATATGTAGGAGACATGGACAGACTGATCAATATGTAGGAGACATGGACAGACTGATCAATATGTAGGAGACATGGACAGACTCTGATCAATATGTAGGAGACATGGGCAGACTGATCAATATGTAGGAAACATTGACAGACTCTGATCAATATGTAGGAGACATGGACAGACTGATCAATATGTAGGAGACATGGACAGACTGATCAATATGTAGGAAACATTGACAGACTCTGATCAATATGTAGGAGACATGGACAGACTGATCAATATGTAGGAGACATGGACAGACTCTGATCAATATATAGGAGACATGGACAGACTGATCAATATGTAGGAGACATGGACAGACTCTGATCAATATATAGGAGACATGGACAGACTGATCAATATGTAGGAGACATTGACAGACTCTGATCAATATGTAGGAGACATGGACAGACTCTGATCAATATGTAGGAGACATGGACAGACTGATCAATATGTAGGAGACATGGACAGACTCTGATCAATATGTAGGAGACCAATTACGGATTATAGTCCGTTTTTAAAGACATATGACAAACAGTGGCCTGACTGTAACGACGTATGTATAGACGTAGGACAATTTCTGATCCGTATGTGCAGACGTAGGACAGTCTGATCCGTATGTGCAGACGTAGGACAGACTGATCCGTATGTGCAGACTTAGGACAGTCTGATCCGTATGTGCAGACGTAGGACAGTCTGATCCGTATGTGCAGACGTAAGGCAGTCTGATCCGTATGTGCAGACGTGGGACAGACTGACCGTATGTGCAGACGTGGGACATACTGATCCGTATGTGCAGACGTGGGACAGACTGATCCGTATGTACAGACGTAGGACAGTCTGTTCCGTATGTGCAGACGTAGGACAGTCTGATCCGTATGTGCAGACGTGGGACAGACTGATCCGTATGTGCAGGCGTAGAAGTAGGGCAGCATTTTATCCGTATGTTAAGCGGTAGGATAGTCCTGGTCCATATGTAAAGACGTAGGACAGACTTTCATCCGTATGTCAAATTTAACCAGAAGCACCTTATGATAGGTAGGTCTACTGTGTTTTACCCTTTGTTTTCAAATCTAGTTAAACCTGTATGATGCCGTTTGAATAATAATTTGACTCTACATCAGATTCTAAAGTGTTGAAAGGGGCTATTGTTTTGCGTTTTATATATAACCTTGTAAACAATTATTCATTTAGCTTAGTTATAGAGAAATGTACGGGTGTACTTTTGAGAAGAAATGACACGCCAATATTTTTAATCCTTACTTTAAATAGTTATTATTAAGATTCAAAATGTTGATTTTGGAAAGTAAAATTTAGACCGCGTGATTTGGAAGTATTTACTTAATAAGCGTACTTATAAAATGAATTATGACAAAGTAACACAGATTTATTTTCAATATTTACTTATCGAAATGAAATCAAATACTGATATTTTAGGGGTCAATACAATTTGTGCTTGAATTTTATCATTTGAAAATACTTTTGATGTTAATATCAAATTAATATATTTAAATATTCTTGACATTTAAAAGTTATTTTCTAACAGTGTAAAAATTTATTATTGTCTTAAAATTATTTTCAAAAACTCTATGTATATATGATTTCGATTTTAAAACAGATTAAAACATGATTTATTTTCCTGTCAAAAATCCCAACCATGCATACAATTTTGCATTGAAATGCGAACTGGAATAAAGAAAAATATTTTCTAATTTCAAATTGACGTTCCACATATACTTAGCCCTCCTGTAGTAGTCATGTAGTTTACACAATGATATTTTGGGCACCTTTCTAAATGATAGTGGGAGGTATATATTTGTCATGTTTTTATTCCCCTTTGATGGCACTTTGAATTTACTTAGAAGTGTTTATTTTATAAGATAATTAAAATTGAGGTTTTTACCTGGTATTGATTTTGAAATATTCCTCAAGTAGGTCTGTTTGTTTGAATAGTAAACATACATTCAATTACACTAAGCGCTCTCTGTTCTCTGACACCAGTATACTGAGCTTCTCAAGCTAGTTTGTGAAACGCAAACTTTAAAGAAATGTATCTTTCTCAAATATTTTATTTTTTCTTTCTTGATGCAACCTTTATTGAACATTAAAAAAAACACACACAGAATTAGCATACAATGTATACTGTTAATGTAACTACCCAAAGCACCTGTTGTCTCCCACTTTAAGGTGTAGTTAAGCTAACTAGGTTTGAGATATACATATATAACGGACAGATGTATGTTAATGTCTGTGTACAGACGAATCACAGAAATAGCACATCAAGTACTTCTTCTAATCCCCGCATTTACTTGTGACAAGTAGAATTTAAAATCAATTCTCCGGACCACCACAATTTCCTTGCGATAAACAGAGTTTGTAATCACTTTTGCAGATTCCCATACTTGACAGAATAAACACAAAATGTTTATACAGGTTCCTGTAATTTACTAGATAAATTTAACTCCGAAACCATTTATATATGTCCCTGTAATTTACTAGATGAATTTAACTCGGAAACCATTTGTCCCTGTAATTTATTAGATAAATATAAATCATAAAACATTTATGAAAGTCCAACAATTTACTGGAGAAAAAAACATAATTAAAACAAATTAATTATCCCTTCACACAATTAATGAAGGTTGTACACACCGTATAACACCCTTATATAACATACAGCACCTGTCTTATATAACAATGGATAACATTACTTAAAGTGTCATCGAAATCGTAAAATAGTATAGCAACAAGGAAATGTTGATTACAACCTTATATTAACACTTAAATAACCCCGTCAATTCGTTTCCATCGTCAGGCCTTTCTCAACCGGAGGCTGGGGGTCTGAATCATAACCACAATGGTAACCAGACAAACTCTTACACGAGGGTCAAGATAACCCTATCCACAGTATTTACCAATGTTTGACTTTCTTACTTACGTAAACCTTCAATGTCCCAGAAAATGTGCAGGGTCATTGACGACGTAATAATATAACGACATGAAAAGCACGTGACAACTATTTTTGTCTATCCGGCGTTAGAGTTATCCCATCCTTAGAAACTAATGGTCGCCCTGTTAAGTTTGTCAGACGACAGACAACCTTACAAAAGTGTTTGATTTGAAATCCGACCATAGTTATATACCATTCACTGTTTCTGTCAGGAGGCATTTTTGTACTACTAAATCCTTTGTATCATCGCCGCTTGATTCTATACAAAAGTGTGACATGAACTTAGATAGGACATTATATACGACAATAAATTAAACTGACTCGTTCTATGACTCACCAGTGATGATAGATATTTTGGAACTTTTTCTCCAGCTTGGTAATGTCAATCGAATAGAGTTCAAATAACACAACCAGTAGAAGATTAGAATGTGACGTTTCGATGACTACACGGTCACCATTATCAGGCAGATGACCAGTGTGCAGCTAGCTTACTTGCACTGACGTACTTAGTGGACGAGATGGTACGGAATCGACCAACTTTTTCGGCTGTACTATAATCGTAAGTACACTAAGGAAGAAAATATTGTGACGAGATGGTACGGAATCAACTAACTTTTTCGGCTGCAGTATAATTCTATGTACACGAGGGTCGAAAATAGTGACGAGATGGTACGGAATCAACTAACTTTTTCGGCTGCAGTATAATTCTATGTACACGAGGGTCGAAAATAGTGTGACGAGATGGTAAGGAATCGACTAACTTTTTCGGCTGTACTATAATTCTATGTACACTAAGGAAGAAAATAGTGTGACGAGATGGTAAACAGATCATAGACCAAATAATACACCAGATGGTAACAGCGTATTGCATTCAATTCGCTTCTTTTTAAAAATTGGTCACAGTGGTGGTAGGTTCAAAAGTGTGCAAATTTAGAAGGCCACGAAAATTAGATTCTAAATCGGTCGAAACCTTTACATAAAAAAACTTGTGAATATAGCACTGACCCCATCATTCAATTAAGTTCAAATAATCTGACCTGTGCAACTTTTCATATGAATTAAAACCTATGAGCGTATGAGTTAACATAGAAAGACGGAGATTAATGGGTTAAATAGATTCCAATAAAAAATTAAATATGAATGCCTGAAACACGAGACCTGGAGTGATTTCTATTATTTGATTGAACGATATACATTTAAATGGCTGACTCTCCCTTCTCTATTAATATTGTAAATTATTGACGTTTTCCGATAATTAGTAGCTGTGATTCGTGTTTACATTACGAGGTCAGTAACTAAATACCGGGGTTATATCAATCCTAGTTCTGACATACTGACGTCCCGACAACAATGTATTTTGTGTCAACATATCACACGATCACACTGCATAGACACTTACTGTTGTTTCGCCGTGATGTAATACATCTTATCAAATCAATTTCTCTATGTAAATTAGAGTATGAGAGCGTATTGTTGTCCTGATGAAATCTAACAAACACCGATTGTTTACAGAGTGGGTATATACACAGGTCAGTTCATTAACGTCACCTTTATTGGGTTCTAATTATAGAATCTTATTCGGACTTAAATTCAGTGCATCAAAACATAATATGAACGAAATAAAAATTTGCATGGTGGAAACCGAGGGAACTTTACGAGGAGAATATGACCTGGGTTTTAAAGGGGTAAGGATATTCTGTTTTAAAGGACGGCGACACGCGTCGTGTAAATATTCAAAATTTGAGAGCCCCATAAGAGATTAATTGAAATCTGTCAAGAAAAGTTGTACAAGAACAATGCTTGACCTGTAGTAAAGTGAAACTTATAATTGGTTAAAAGAATTTGATATAGATACACTTTGAAGGTCAATGATATGACTTGTAGGTTGATTGGTGAAAACACTAGATCAGAAATTGACGATGCCGGCCCAGTTGTCACAGACTTTAACTCAGACAAAAAAGAATAAATATTTCATATACCAAAAGTTACGATCAGAGATCTGAATTGATACAAATGGCCAGGAATACAACCAACACACCAACAATCAAATTAATTCTCAAAGAATTAAAAAAATATTCATTGATCAGTCTGTTAAAAGAATTGTCATCACCGATTAAACACAACAATGAAATACCCATATATTATCAATTATCTCGACATTAAAGCCATTAATCAACCTACGTAGTGTGGCTCATTCTTTTAAAGCCTTCGATATTTCGAATCAGTATTATACGTACTCCGGATCTAAATCCAATATAAAAAAGCAGTCGAACCTCGTTATCTAGAATTCGTATAACTCGACGACCCCGTTTAATTCGAAGTATTTCGTCTTTACTGGTCAAATGTTTTACCAATCATTTGATCTGACTTAAATCGAATGCTCGCATAACTCGAAGTTTTCCAACAGTCCCACCGATAGACTTCGAAATAACGAAGTTAGACTTATATGGTTTGGTAGAAAATGTACTGCAGTGATAAATTGATAAAATCCTTATTGATCTGAATAACCTTTCAGTTTTTTTTTGTATAAAGTTCAGCACTAAATATATGACGGAGATTACAGATATCAATTTAAACAGTAAGTTGAAAGAGAACAGATCTCTTGTTCATTTACTGTCTCTACTGTATCTTATGTTGTATAGAAATATACTATTGTGTCTTTCCGTAAAATCACAAATATCAAGTAAGTAATACATTGTTCTCAAATGAAAGTAAGTTAATAACACTTAAACATATTTAACTAGATACTGTACAAGGAAATACTATTGGAATAGTTTCTTCTGAAATCCTGGTGACATCTATAAACTTTCCCATGACCATCTTTGACTTGCATCATTTGAAACCCTGTGGTGTATGTTGCAATACAAAGATTGTGCAAAAATACACAAGTGAATATCACCTTTTCATACAAAGTTATATATATATATATAATAGAACAAAATAATGAAGCAAACTACATCATACGACTGTTTCGTCCTTCTATGACTCGTCAGTGATGCTACATCACATACATGTAGTTGTTTCGTCCTTCTAGGACTCGTCAGTGATGCTACACACATAGTTGTTTCGTCCTTCTAGGACTCGTCAGTGATGCTACATCACATAGTTGTTTCGTCCTTCTAGGGCTCGTCAGTGATGCTACATCATACAACTGTTTCGTCCTTCTATGACTCGTCAGTGATGCTACATCACATACATGTAGTTGTTTCGTCGTTCTAGGACTCGTCAGTGATGCTACACCACATAGTTGTTTCGTCCTTCTAGGACTCGTCAGTGATGCTACATCACATAGTTGTTTCGTCCTTCTAGGGCTCGTCAGTGATGCTACATCATACAACTGTTTCGTCCTTCTATGACTCGTCAGTGATGCTACATCACATACATGCAGTTGTTTCGTCCTTCTAGGACTCGTCAGTGATGCTACATCATACAGCTGTTTCGTCCTTCTATGACTCTTGAGTGATGCTACATCATACAACTGTTTCGTCTTTCTAGGACTCGTCAGTGATGCTACATCATACAACTGTTTCGTCTTTCTAGGACTCGTCCGTGATGCTACATCATACAACTGTTTCGTCCTTCCAGGGCTCGTCAGTGATGCTACATCATACAGTTGTTTCGTTCTTCTAGGGCTCGTCAGTGATGCTACATCATACAGTTGTTTCGTTCTTCTAGGGCTCGTCAGTGATGCTACATCATAAAGCTGTTTCGTCCTTCTAGGACTCGTCAGTGATGCTACATCACATAGTTGTTTCGTCCTTCTAGGACTCGTCAGTGATGCTACATCACATATTTGTTTCGTCCTTCTAGGACTCGTCAGTGATGCTACATCACATATTTGTTTCGTCCTTCTAGGACTCGTCAGTGATACTACCTCATACAGCTGGTTTGCCCTTCTAGGACTCGACAGTGATGCTACATCATACAGCTGTTTCGTTATTCTAGGACTCGTCAGTGATGCTTTGGACCTAATTTTGAGGCCTCTGAGAGACTGAGGAAATCTCAAATTGATCGACAGAACAGTTAAAATGGCGTTGGGAGGTTTACTAGCCACATTTTCCTCAAGTTTTGTAAAATTCATATATCCGATTATTTTAGAACAACGTCAACAAAGTCATAGCACATCAAAGTATCTTATCATTATATACGATGGTGCGCTTTCAGTTTTATAAATACACAAATATTTTTTTATTGCCAGGTACTCCAGACTCGTTATGTAGTAAAATGGAGTATTAAGAAACCTTATCGTGGTAATCACTCAGATTTCCTGAGAAATTCTTTAATTCCAGAGTTCGTTCGGATATCAAAGTTGGCCGAACCATAATGATTACCTCCGGTGACATACAGATCTACGTACGGATTATTCAGGGTATAAGATAGAAAATCATTGACCCCTACTAAATCGGATTATCTTGTCTGTGGTGACAACAAAAGTAAACAGATAAACCTATCGACAACAGTTTTCAGGAAGATTAAATGGCCGCAACGCATCATTAACGTTGACATCAGCATGGAGGTAATTTGAATGGATATCAATCCGAATATGTGAAAACGGAATTCAACCGTGAAGTGATTATTAGTTTCGGTTGGCCAGACGTATACATCGGAATACATCCAGTCACATGTTTTCATATATGTCTTCACTTTTATTAAAGTTAAAACATGTGTGTGGAATATTCTAAAAGTGAAAAAAATTGATCTGGTAGTAAAATAAATACTAGAAACTTACAGGAAAATATGATTTTATAATGAAAAACAAACGTGGGTGAAATAAAACTGGTGTGAGGTGGTGACGTCACCCTTGTGTGGTGGATGGTGTGAGGTGGTGACGTCACCCTTGTGTGGTGGATGGTGTGAGGTGGTGACTTTACCCTTGTGTGGTGGATGGTGTGAGGTGGTGACTTCACCCTTGTGTGGTGGATGGTGTGTGGTGGTGACTTCACCCTAATGTGGTGGATGGTGTGAGGTGGTGACGTCACCCTTGTGTGGTGGATGGTGTGAGGTGGTGACTTCACCCTTGTGTGGTGGATGGTGTGAGGTGGTGACTTCACCCTAATGTGGTGGATGGTGTGAGGTTGTGACGTCACCCTTGTGTGGTGGATGGTGTGAGGTGGTGACGTCACCCTTGTGTGGTAGATGGTGTGAGGTTGTGACGTCACCCTTGTGTGGTGGATGGTGTGAGGTGGTGTCGTCACCCTTGTGTGGTGGATGGTGTGAGGTGGTGACGTCACCCTTGTGTGGTGGATGGTGTGAGGTGGTAACGTCACCCTTGTTTGGTGGATGGGCTATAGTTGCTATCAACATACGTGTAGTGAAATGGAATACATTCTGTTTACACCATGTAGACCCTCACGAATACAAATACATCGACGTTATTCACCTCTATCCGCAAGTTCGATCACGTTATGTTTGTAAATAAGCATTTAAAGGTCCCGATACTTGGGTTCCTGACCTCATAGTGCCAACCAACGACCGGGTCCATCTCTACAGGTTTGACCAAATCTCGCCTCGTTCTGAGAGTAAATATCCGTCACAGATATCAGAACCGTCCCTTAGTGCCTAAACAGTATATATTTCAGTACAAAGATTGTACTGTTCAATAAGTGACCTGTGTTTTATACCACATGTAATGAGATAGTAAAAATTCCATAATTATTATTGTTTTATTGCATTGGCAACCATCGTTTAATTCGTTTAATTAAAATTAAGATTGATCTATTTTTAATTTACAATGATTGTAAAACAAGTTTTCTAGTCTTATATTGATCACTCTTGTTGGCCCAGATTGGAAGCGCTCGGGGAGGGGTGACCGGAGGACCCGGGGAAAATCCACGTGGTTGGGGTCACCTTTTCACGTTCGTTCCGGGAATTAAATCCATCAAACCCCGGACGTCTAGGTGAAAAGCACGAGTGCCACCCGACCACCCATTTAATGCTTTTGTTTTACACTTATACTTCTATAGCCGTGATACAAAGTCAAGACATTTAGGTACTGTTATTAGCCTCATTATGAGTTGTAATGAGAAATCGGTTATTGTACATCTAAAAATTCATCGGGAACAAATGGTTAGCATTTCAAAATTTACAAGGATTTGATGGAGTGCAGTATGATGTATGAACTGAAGGTATGGACCTGTCTAGTATCGAGTTATTATCAAAATCAAACATTTTTTATGAATACTTGTTTATTTGTGTGTGTGCGGTTTGTGTGCTGTTCAATTTGTTTGTATGATAGGTCATCTATTTATCAATTATAAAAATGAATTTTAGAAACTTTCTGTTTTATTTTTTAAACTTTTACAAAATGATGACTTGAACGAAAAACATGGATTAAGCAGCCAAAATCCTGATTTCCGAACGTATCCACTAGTTTGATATCGTATACACATTTACAAGGTACAGAAGTTATGTACTGACAAAAACAGCTTTAGTCTAAAGTAATAAAGAGTCAAATTACATTTTAAAATCCCGGTAAGCTATACCATGAAGGAAGTCAGTTTATAAAAGGCATGCCGCTTATTTACTGAAATAAATAACATCGCTTACAATCTGCCACGTCCATTTACAAAACGTGGGTTATCTATCTCTTCTTTAACAAACAGTTGTGTGCTTAAATGGCCGCCAGGAAATGTGATAGATATTTGATAAACAAAAACAGAAGGTAAAGCCGTATGTTGGTTTCATTTAGAAATGTACACCGTTCTTGTAATTATAGATGGAAACGAAATATGTAAACCCGTCATGTAACATGTGGCACGTGGAACATGACAACAAACACTGTATCATAGTAACCAGTTTGGTTTGATCAGTTATAGTGTGTTCAAATATTTCTCACAGAAACAGGTCTTCTTCGTTTGTGTTATTTATGTTCTCATCACACCATTATCAATCTATATACAGTGTTTAGTATTAATATATACCATACTTAATATAACAAAATCGATTGAAGGGATCCCCCCCACCAACACACACACACACACACACACACCCTCACACACACACACACACACACACACACACACACACACACACACACACACATCAGTTTATAAAGCAAACCGTTGTGTTTCAGAAAGATATTCTTGTTCGCCCAAAAAAAATCATTTGCCATCAGAGTCCTCACAAACCTCACAATGGGGTTTTTGAGCCGGCATATTAAAAATGACAGTAATTTTAAAATGAATGACAATAATTAAATCTCCGGGTGGTCAGTGATTTTATAAACTTCTTTCCCTTTAATTACAAACCGAACATTTAAATCTATTTCTGTTCCTTCCTTCTAATGAATTAAAGTGACTGGGATTTTGGCCGAATGGATAATTCGATAATGATTTTGATATCCTTCACAATTCATCTTTATAATAGATATACAGTAATAACACATTGTAACATATACAAAGACATGAGATGATAAACGTAGTTTATGCTTATTCTTTCCAATGCATATCTAAAAAGAATACAAGAATACATGGAATATAACATATAATGTAGTACATTGTATAAATAGATATATAATAAGTATACTAATATTCCTGTATATTTCTACAGAAAAATTTACAATGTATGACTATCAGATGAAAATTAAGACTCCACTGATATGTAAAAAAATACCTAGATATGATAATTCTAATAAATAGATAAATAAATGAATATGTACTTACTTTGAGGTATAACGTATGTCCCAACACTGAAATTAACATCCGTTCTTAGACTGTATTACGCTGTTGTTTCCTGATGGTACCACTATGGTACTGAGAGAACAACAAACACACACAGGTATATATATGTATATATCTATATATAAGTCGGGTATATAACAATATGATCCTTACCACAAACATGGGACAAAAATGTATTTCTCACCACTGTAACAACACAGGGCCTTATAGTATAACCTTATATACTATAAACGGCAATTAAAGCCCAGAAGTTATACTTATAAAACTAGCACAACGTAGCGATTGTGTTAATGACGCCGGTAGGGTACACACAGGTAATACGACAGGTATAGAATGTACATATATAGAGGGGATGTTGACTTATATTCCAGTGTTTACAAAATGGGAAAATGTAAACATAGTCCAGGTCCAATATCGAAGTCTTATTTAACAACGTGTTGTTGTACCGTTTCACTTTGTAAATAGCCATTGTGTATTGTTAAAGAGAATTTAACTCTAAGTGTATGGTTATTTTGAAATATAATACTCGATGTACATTCTAAAGCATTTACATGGAAGACCTGGTGAACGGTTGCCGATATTTCATAACCGTGAAAACTGGTATATTGTAAATAATGTAAAAATATTCTATCAATGCAACGACCGTGAAAATGGGTATCATCCTACATTTGTAGTAATGTAAAAATATTTTATCAATGCAACGACCGTGAAAATGGATATCATCCTACATTTGTAGTAATGTAAAAATATTTTATCAATGCAACGACCGTGAAAATGGATATCATCCTACATTTGTAGTAATGTAAAAATATTTTATCAATGCAACGACCGTGAAAATGGATATCATCCTACATTTGTATTAATGTAAAAATATTTTATCAATGCAACGACCGTGAAAATGGATATCATCCTACATTTGTAGTTATGTAAAAATATTTTATCAATGCAACGACCGTGAAAATGGATATCATCCTACATTTGTAGTAATGTAAAAATATTTTATCAATGCAACGACCGTGAAAATGGATATCATCCAACATTTGTAGTTATGTAAAAATATTTTATCAATGCAACGACCGTGAAAATGGATATCATCCTACATTTGTATTAATGTAAAAATATTTTATCAATGCCACGACCGTGAAAATGTATATCATCCTACATTTGTATTAATGTAAAAATATTTTATCAATGCAACGACCGTGAAAATGGGTATCATCCTACATTTGTAGTAATGTAAAAATATTTTATCAATGCAACGACCGTGAAAATGGGTATCATCCTACATTTGTAGTAATGTAAAAATATTTTATCAATGCAACGACCGTGAAAATGGATATCATCTATATTGAAGATAATGTAAAAAATATTTTATCAGTGAAACGACCGTGAAAATGATTAATATCTTATTTTTTCATGATAAGTAATACAATAAAATTCGTGTAGAATAATTATTTTTAGTAATGAAGCATAAGCATTCTCCGGTAAAATTCTTCATTAAAACTTAATAGCATGTTGACTTTTTTAAACCACTTTCGTTTATACAAAGTGTCTAACTCATACATCTTTTAAGAAAAATAAACATCTACCGTTATTCAAGTTAATATTCGAGATTTTAATGCGAAGTCGGTATTTATTGTTACCTTAAATTCCGATTTTATTGATTGTCACGTTTAATATGAAGTAAACAGTGTCTGACCTAGACTTAATCTGAACGGTTGTAGTTTTGACTCTGTGTATCACATAAACAGCAAAGTTTGACAAAAGAAGGTTTAACACACGGAACAAGTCTGGCAGCAGACAATCGCGCATTCTTCTGGGACACAATAAAGTTAAACATGTAACGGTGTCCCAGACGGACAACAGACACGACAGTGTAGGTACGGCGAATCAATGTGTAATATCAATACTACCACAGCAGTATATCCAAGCTAAGGACCACTGACACACTCCTCATTCACATATAATACATGACGACAATCCAAATGTTAAGAGACATCAACGATATTTCTACAGCCAGGATTACTTGTTAGGAACAGAACTACCAGTAAACTGCTCACGAATATATCTTACATGGAAATTTAAAGAAAAAGATAAACAGCATAGCAACAAAATTGTAAGATTAGAAAAAATCAGACGGACACCCTTAAAATGTAAAATGAGAAAAAAATAACAAGGACACCCTTAAAATGTAAAATAAGAGAAAATAACACGGATACCCTTAAAATGTAAAATGTAAAAATAGAAAATGTGGACAATGCCTCATCAATCATAACTGGTAGGTAATCTGTAGTTTCAAAAACATTACTTCCGTACCTGCCATAATAAAATATATGAGTAACTCGTCAACATCTCAAAACCATAACTATATAACCACGTAACTATATAACTATATAACCACATAACTATATAACTATATAACTCCATAACCACATAACTATATAACCACATAACTATATAACCACATAACTATATAACTATATAACTATATAACTATATAACCACATAACTATATAACCACATAACTATATAACCACATAACTATATAACCACATAACTATATAACCACATAACTATATAACAACATAACTATATAACTATATAATCACATAACTATATAACCACATAACTATATAACAACATAACTATATAACTATATAATCACATAACTATATAACCACATAACTATATAACAATAACATAACTATATAACCACATAACTATATAACCACATAACTATATAACTATATAACTATATAACTATATAACCACATAACTATAAACTATATAATCACATAACTATATAACCACATAATTATATAACCACATAACTATATAACCACATAACTATATAACTATATAACCACATAACTATATAACCACATAACTATATAACTATATAACCACATAACTATATAACCACATAACTATATAACCACATAACTATATAACCACATAACTATATAACCACATAACTATATAACCACATAACTACATAACCACATAACTATATAACCACATAACCACATAACTATATAACCACATAACTACATAACCACATAACTATATAACCACATAACCACATAACTATATAACCACATAACTATATAACCACATAACTATATAACCACATAACATAAACTATATAACTATATAACTATATAACTATATAACCACATAACTATATAACCACATAACTATATAACCATAACATATACTATATAACTATATAACCACATAACTATATAACCACATAACTATATAACCATATAACTATATAACTATATATAACCACATAACTATATAACCATATACTATATAACCAC
The DNA here is from genome assembly GCF_031769215.1 of Ylistrum balloti. Lineage (NCBI taxonomy): Eukaryota > Metazoa > Mollusca > Bivalvia > Pectinida > Pectinidae > Ylistrum > Ylistrum balloti. Next base: position 39,323 of record NW_026782653.1, on the reverse strand, counting down.
ATAACTATATAACTATATAACTATATAACCACATAACTATATAACTATATAACCATATAACTATATAACCATATAACTATATAACTATATAACTATAACTACATAACTATATAACTATATAACTATATAACTATATATAACTATATAACTATATAACCACATAACTATATAACTATATAACTATATATATATAACCATATAACTATATAACCATATAACTATATAACCACATATATATAACCACATATATATAACTATATAACCACATAACTATATAACCATATAACTATATAACTATATAACCACATAACTATATAACTATATAACCACATAACTACTATATATAACTATATAACCACATAACACATAACTATATAACCACATAACTATATAACCACATATATATAACTATATAACCACATAACTATATAACCACATAACTATATAACTATATAACCACATAACTATATAACCACATAACTACATAACTATATAACCACATAACTACATAACCACATAACTATATAACTATATAACCACATAACTATATAACCACATAACTATATAACCACATAACTATATAACTATATAACCACATAACTATATAACTATATAATCACATAACTATATAACCATATATAACTATATAACCATATAACTATATATAACCACATAACTATATATAACCACATAACTATATAACCACATAACTATATAACCACATAACTATATAACCACATAACTATATAACTATATAACCACATAACTATATAACTATATAACCACATAACTATATAACTATATAACCACATAACTATATAACCACATAACTATATAACCACATAACTATATAACCACATAACTATATAACTATATAACCACATAACTATATAACCACATAACTATATAACCACATAACTATATAACCATATAACCATATAACTATATAACCACATAACTATATAACCATATAATAACTATATAACTATATAACCATATAACTATATAACCACATAACTATATAACAATAAAACATAACTATATAACCACATAACTATATAACTATATAACCACATAACTATATAACCACATAACTATATAACCACATAACTATATAACTATATAACCACATAACTATATAACCACATAACTATATAACTATATAACCACATAACTATATAACCACATAACCACATAACTATATAACCACATAACTATATATATAACTATATAACCACATAACTATATAACTATATAACACATAACTATATAACTATATAACTATATAACAACATAACTATATAACTATATAATCACATAACTATATAACTATATAATCACATAACTATATAACCACATAACTATATAACCACATAACTATATAACTATATAACCACATAACTACATAACTATATAACCACATAACTATATAACCACATAACTATATAACCACATAACTATATAACTATATATAACCATATAACCACATAACTATATAACCACATAACTATATAACATATATATAACCACATATATATAACTATATATAACTATATAACCACATAACTACATAACTATATAACCACATAACTATATAACTATATAACTATATAACTATATAACCACATAACACCAGACACACATAACCAGACACACTGTAACTTCATGTATAACTATAGTCACCAGACACACTGTCAGACATTCATGTATATAACTTCATCACCGGACACATATCAGACATTCATGTCTATTCACATATATCACCAGACACACTTCATGTCTAACTATATAGTCACCAGACACACTGTCAGACATTCATGTCTAACTTCAATATAGTCACCAGACACACTGTCAGGCATTCATGTCTAACTTCAATATAGTCACCAGACACACTGTCAGACATTCATGTCTAACTTCAATATAGTCACCAGACACACTGTCAGACATTCATGTCTAACTTCAATATAGTCACCAGACACACTGTCAGACATTCATGTCTAACTTCAATATAGTCACCAGACACACTGTCAGACATTCATCACACTGTCAGGCATTCATGTCTAACATCAATAATGTCACCAGACACACTGTCAGACACTCATGTCTAACATCCATATAGTCACCAGACACACTGTCAGACATTCATGTCTAACTTCAATATAGTCACCGGACACACTGTCAGACATTCATGTCTAACTTCAGTATAGTCACCAGACACACTGACACACTGTCACATTCATGTCTAACTTCACATTCATGTCTAACTTCAATATAGTCACCAGACACACTGTCAGACATTCATGTCTAACTTCACCAGACACACTATTCATGTCTAACTTCAATATAGTCACACACTGTCAGACATTCATGTCTAACTTCAATATAGTCACCAGACACACTGTCAGGCATTCATGTCTAACTTCAATATAGTCACCAGACACACTGTCAGACATTCATGTCTAACTTCAATATAGTCACCAGACACACTGTCAGACATTCATGTCTAACTTCAATATAGTCACCAGACACACTGTCAGACATTCATGTCTAACTTCAATATAGTCACCAGACACACTGTCAGACATTCATGTCTAACTTCAATATAGTCACCAGACACACTGTCAGACATTCATGTCTAACTTCAATATAGTCACCAGACACACTGTCAGACATTCATGTCTAACTTCAATATAGTCACCAGACACACTGTCAGACATTCATGTCTAACTTCAATATAGTCACCAACTTCAATATAGTCACCGAACACACTGTCAGACATTCATGTCTAACTTCAATATAGTCACCAGACACACTGTCAGACATTCATGTCTAACTTCAATATAGTCACCAGACACACTGTCAGACATTCATGTCTAACTTCAATATAGTCACCAGACACACTGTCAGACATTCAGACATTCATGTCTAACTTCAATATAGTCACCAGACACACTGTCAGACATTCATGTCTAACTTCAATATAGTCACCAGACACACTGTCAGACATTCACTAACTTCAATATAGTCACCGGACACACTGTCAGACATTCATGTCTAACTTCAATATAGTCACCAGACACACTGTCAGACATTCATGTCTAACTTCAATATAGTCACCAGACACACTGTCAGACATTCATGTCTAACTTCAATATAGTCACCAGACACACTGTCAGACATTCATGTCTAACTTCAATATAGTCACCAGACACACTGTCAGGCATTCACGTCTAACTTCAGTATAGTCACCAGACACACTGTCAGACATTCATGTCTAACTTCAATATAGTCACCAGACACACTATCAGACATTCATGTCTAACTTCAATATAGTCATCAGAGACACTGTCAGGCATTCATGTCTAACATCAATATTGTCACCAGACACACTGTCAGACACTCTTGTCTAACATCAATATAATCACCTGACACACTGTCAGACATTCATGTCTAACTTCAATATAGTCACCAGACACACTGTCAGACATTCAACATGTCTAACTTCAATATAGTCACCAGACACACTGTCAGACATTCATGTCTAACTTCAATATAGTCACCAGACACACTGTCAGACATTCATGTCTAACTTCAATATAGTCACCAGACACATTGTCAGACATTCATGTCTACCTTCAATATAGTCACCAGACACACTGTCAGACATTCATGTCTAACTTCAATATAGTCACCAGACACACTGACACACTTCAATATAGTCACAGACACTTCAGACATTCATGTCTAACTTCAATATAGTCACCAGACACACTGTCAGACATTCATGTCTAACTTCAATATAGTCACCAGACACACTATCAGACATTCAACATGTCTTACTTCAATATAGTCACCAGACACACTGTCAGACATTCAACATGTCTAACTTCAATATAGTCACCAGACACACTGTCAGACATTCATGTCTAACTTCAATATAGTCACCAGACACACTGTCAGACATTCATGTCTAACTTCAATATAGTCACCAGACACACTGTCAGACATTCATGTCTAACTTCAATATAGTCACCAGACACACTGTCAGACATTCAAGTCTAACTTCAATATAGTCACCGGACACACTGTCAGACATTCATGTCTAACTTCAATATAGTCACCAGACACACTGTCAGACATTCATGTCTAACTTCAATATAGTCACCAGACACACTATCAGACATTCATGTCTAACTTCAATATAGTCACCAGACACACTATCAGACATTCATGTCTAACTTCAATATAGTCACCAACTCCAATATAGTCACCAGACACACTGTCAGACATTCATGTCTAACTTCAATATAGTCACCAGACACACTGTCAGACATTCATGTCTAACTTCAATATAGTCACCAGACACACTGTCAGACATTCATGTCTAACTTCAATATAGTCACCAGACACACTGTCAGGCATTCATGTCTAACATCAATATAGTCATCAGACACACTGTCAGGCATTCATGTCTAACTTCAATATAGTCACCAGACACACTGTCAGACATTCATGTCTAACTTCAATATAGTCACCAGACACACTGTCAGACATTCATGTCTAACTTCAATATAGTCACCAGACACACTGTCAGACATTCATGTCTAACTTCAATATAGTCACCGGACACACTGTCAGGCATTCATGTCTAACTTCAGTATAGTCACCGGACACACTATCAGACATTCATGTCTAACTTCAGTATAGTCACCGGACACACTATCAGACATTCATGTCTAACTTCAGTATAGTCACCAGACACACTGTCAGACATTCATGTCTAACTTCAATATAGTCACCAGACACACTGTCAGACATTCATGTCTAACTTCAATATAGTCACCAGACACACTGTCAGACATTCATGTCTAACTTCAATATAGTCACCAGACACACTGTCAGACATTCATGTCTAACTTCAATATAGTCACCAGACACACTGTCAGACATTCATGTCTAACTTCAATATAGTCACCAGACACACTGTCAGACATTCATGTCTAACTTCAATATAGTCACCAGACACACTGTCAGACATTCATGTCTAACTTCAATATAGTCACCAGACACACTGTCAGACATTCATGTCTAACTTCAATATAGTCACCAGACACACTGTCAGACATTCATGTCTAACTTCAATATAGTCACCAGACACACTGTCAGACATTCATGTCTAACTTCAATATAGTCACCAGACACACTGTCAGACATTCATGTCTAACTTCAATATAGTCACCAGACACACTGTCAGACATTCATGTCTAACTTCAATATAGTCACCAGACACACTGTCAGACATTCAACATGTCTTACTTCAATATAGTCACCAGACACACTGTCAGACATTCATGTCTAACTTTAATATAGTCACCGGACACACTGTCAGACATTCATGTCTAACTTCAATATAGTCACCAGACACACTGTCAGACATTCATGTCTAACTTCAATATAGTCACCAGACACACTGTCAGGCATTCATGTCTAACTTCAATATAGTCACCCTGTCAGACACACACTGTCAGACATTCATGTCTAACTTCAATATAGTCACCAGACACACTGTCAGACATTCATGTCTAACTTCAATATAGTCACCAGACACACTGTCAGACATTCACTGTCAGACATTCATGTCTAACTTCAATATAGTCACCAGACACACTGTCAGACATTCATGTCTAACTTCAATATAGTCACCAGACACACTGTCAGACATTCATGTCTAACTTCAATATAGTCACCAGACACACTGTCAGACATTCATGTCTAACTTCAATATAGTCACCAGACACACTGTCAGACATTCATGTCTAACTTCAATATAGTCACCAGACACACTGTCAGACATTCAACATGTCTAGCTTCAATATAGTCACCAGACACACTGTCAGGCATTCATGTCTAACATCAATATAGTCACCGGACACACTGTCAGACATTCAACATGTCTAACTTCAATATAGTCACCAGACACACTGTCAGACATTCATGTCTAACTTCAATATAGTCACCAGACACACTGTCAGACATTCAACATGTCTAACTTCAATATAGTCACCAGACACACTGTCAGACATTCAACATGTCTAACTTCAATATAGTCACCAGACACACTGTCAGACATTCATGTCTAGACATTCATGTCTAACTTCAATATAGTCACCAGACACACTGTCAGACATTCAACATGTCTAACTTCAATATAGTCACCAGACACACTGTCAGACATTCATGTCTAACTTCAATGACCAGACACACTGTCAGACATTCATTGTCTGCCAAAGCGGAATTAATTACATGATACAGCTGTTTGATCCTTCTAGGACTGGTCGTTTATATCTAAAACATTAACTGTTGACAACAAAGAATTATAAATTAAGTATAATCGTGTTCCAATGTTTATTTCATAAACAAACTACAGCCTGCATTTAATTGTTCACCAGGAATGTTAATATTGTATAAAGGTTTATCGAATAAATGATTTCAGGTAATTTTGTTGAATATGTGGTGGTTCTAAACTATAATGTATCGTTTCGTACTTATACCTGACCCTGTATAACCTTTATTGTAACATTGATAAAACAGAATTCGTCAATATGGTAAATGTCCCTTCTGCTCGGTCGGCAGAGGCGGGTCGTGGATATATGAGATATTGGAATGAACCCAAGGAAGGCATTTTGATTAGAAATATAATCTCATATTGTTCATAACCAGTCAATGAGTCTCCCGTATTATAAGCGTATAGATATATGTCTCAGATTACAAAATTGGTGTTTACATAACAATGAGCGAACAGTTATGTAACATATTATATATACTTATATCCTGCAAGTAGCTGTGTCGTTGTTGGAATACACCTGCCACATATATTTGTGCTGTATTTGGCAATGACGGAAAACAGCTCTATTTTAACACGCGGAAGTTTGACAAAATCTCTTTCTGAATTTACTTTAGAATTACTTTTGATACTATGAAAAAACCTGTTTAAATATGCGATTATATATGTTGTAATGAAAAAGTTTATTTTCGAAAATTCATGAAATCGATGTCATATCCGTTAAAGATTGGAACTACAATTCATCACGGAACACAATTATTTTGACGCAAGTCACCAGGCAAAATCCAGCGTAATGTCAACGACAGGTAAGCAAAGAGTGACCACCAAAACAGTTTAAGTGTAGATTGCCAGATTTTCGATGAATGTTTGCAGGATAAACAAAATATATGGTTAGTGTCTTAAAGTATTTTGGCTTGGAAGAGAAAGAAAAAAGATAATACAAATCTATGATATATTTTATATACAATGTATGGTCGTGTTTTTCAGTAAATTTCTCAAGATGGATGATATTTAATCGATGTAAAAATCAGTTGCTGCTCAGGTCATCGATTTTGAACTTCACTATTGTAATAAAAACAGTGTAAATATTTTGGGCCATTATTTAAACTGATACTTGGACAGATGATAAGACCATTCATCCCGGTAGGGTAAACATCTTTTACTTCATCCATGACACCCGTCATGTAAAAGTAAGTCATTCGAAAAAGGAGAAGACGCTTACTCTTTCGGAACACTTAACCTTCCTTTTTAAGATGTCTCCGTGTGAATTTTTCTTTTGTTCATATTTTGCCTTAGTTTTACTGAATTTGAGTTCAGATTAAGATTATGTTGACATGTTGGCATTTTCTTATTGTTGTTGTTGTCATAGTAACGTCATTCATCAACAAGGGATTACCAAGGTTATAACAAAACCAAGTATACTTCTAAGAAACGCATAGATATTCCTAGACAAGATCACAAAAGTAACCATTAAACGTCACGTTAAGTTTGACTAACTTAAAACAAAAAACTCTGAGGTATCTAGTTCAATCTTTAATACTGACAATGTAGCATTTACGGAATTTGAAAATTGAGCAACCACGAAAAATTCGGTAAAGTATTACGTTTGAAGATTTATAATAAAAAACCATTTAAATATATTTGCATTCACAGTAGTACCTTACTCTGAAATTAAAAAAAAAACTGTTTTTGTAGTATGTGTTATCATGCGTTACCTGTATTTAGAGAAAATATCTTTTAGTTTGTGTAATAAGGGACACAACTCGTGTATATTGTAGATAAACTTAGATAATCACGTGATAACACACTTGATCAAGTATTCGTTATAACGATATAACTGTTATTGTGTTATCTCTGACAGTTTACAGACGATAGTCCATATAGTGATATATTCAGCGGGATTTTTGTGTGGCTGTCACTTTGTGTGAATGTCACAATGTAATGCTATACACGTCACCAAATAGTCTAGCAAAATATTTTACTGAGCTCTTTGATACTACCTTCAAAACAAACAAAGAAACTACCGACATGCCAAGAGTTCCTTGATTCAAAGTCGATGCAACTACGATTGAATATAAACAAAATAACACCGTACAGAGAGACTGTTTTCTTTACACAAATAGAGAATAAGACCAAAACCGTTTGCTTCATCGACACACGCCATGTAAACATTTGTCAATTCAAGTAAGTAATGTCACGTTCTTTAATGAGAACAATGTAAACAACAAAGTAACGATCGAAATTTGTAGACCGAGACTTGATTATATTTGAGAATTCGTATCAAGATACAATGAAGTAAAGTCATCAAATCAAAGTATTTTTCGAAAATGCAAATGAGATCACTTAAATGTCAAATTCAGTTTTTCGTCAATAAACAATAAAATACACAGTTCAAAAGGAAAATTTATTTATATAAAACGTAAATATTCAGCTAAAAGAATAAACAAATGATGACAGTAATTGCATCAATTACACACATTAGTAACAATTTTATAATGCCGAATTACCTGCTCTTGTGAGAAGGCTTTAAATATTACGTTATTTGATTCTGAGAGTGATGTCATAAACAACGTCGTTTTCTCAAACAAACCAATGAGGTAACAACCAATATCTGCTAAGAGCAGATAACTCTGCATCGCGAAAAGTCATATTGTTTGGTATTAATCTTGTCAGACTGTGAACGAGCTGACACGCTAAATGATGTCAGATAGTAGTTTATGTTGAAAATACTCGTAATAAACCACATTTTCATCCCTCTCAGAAAATGATAATTTAAAGAAAAAGAAAAAAAATGTTTACGTACCTGCCTTATAAAATATAACTAGTTAGTAACTATTTCCTTAACCAGTTGTCACTTGTCAGCATGTCTAAACCATAATATATAACTATATAACTACATAACAAAAGACATAAGTTCGAAACAGTCCAATAAGGCAACATAACATTTTTATCTTTTCTTTAATATGTGAAGTCAAGATTTTCCTGAACACCAAGGCTAATATAAGACACATGAGTTTTTATAGACAATAATCTCAACAGTTATTGGAGTGATCTAACCTCTTTACCCTTGTATATATTAAAGAATATGTATTTTCAGAAGTTATATTTTGAAAATAAATATTTTCCATATGATCGATTTCTTTATTTGATTGTGGAAAAGTAACGATTACAAACACGCCTCTCGAGCAAACACTATAGAAATACGTATAAAGAGAACTAATGTTGTTTCATTCAGACTTCATAACTTAATATAAAACTTTCGCCAACAGTTTTAGATGTGCGGAATTAATAAGTGAATAAAAAATAAATACAGTTTCACGGTTGGCACATTTCTTATATACCAGTTACACCAGTGTAACATGTTTCTGTTACAGGTGACATAACTTAAGAAGCAAGATACTGCGGTTGTGTAACATTTTCCTAACTGTTAGTCTGTTTCTATACATATCACTCAACAGGTTTCTCAAATGAAGGACCTGTCCGGAAAATCAGACTTATTATAAACGGAACAATTGAAGAAGTATGAACATACTAATTGTTTTCCGTTAACTTTTATACAAGTCTCTTCTTTCACTGACAGTGTACTATTAAACTGCCCCAGAACTAACCGTAAGGTAAGCTATCTCGTCCATATTGTGATAGCCTTAACAAATTAACATTTCCCAAGTCGTCCTCTCGAATTTTAAATCTTTGACGTCACCAGGAATTTCTTGAATTGCTATGGAGAAAAACAAGTCTCAACATTAATTTGTTTGATTTGAATAAACTTCATAGATAATTGACAGAAATGAAACAATTTCACGCCGATATTAAGCCACACACTACCTTTTAAGAAAGCGGAATTGGTTTAAGGCTTCAAGTAACCCAAATTAGCTGCGTGTCATTTTAGTCATGAAACATAAACAATATATCACCTTAACAAGAAAGTGAATATTTTGTGTAAGTATGATCAACAGGACATGTATCTCTATAATCTACTTATATTATCTAACTTGCTTGTAATTTTGATTAATTTTGTTTGAGAAGCAGTCGTTGCTTCAGTAATTACCAATATCTTGAAATTGTTGTTGATCACAATACAAAAGTTGTGATGTTTATATCAGATACAAGGCACTTTTCGACATAGAATAAACGCTACGGAGCGGTGTTACCTCCTGTACACCAAAACATCCAATGTCTATAATATTCATTCAATGTCACCAAGAATCTTTGCATGTTCCTGCAAATCATTCAATGTCACCAAGAATCTTAGCATGTTCCTGCAAATCTAGACACAATCTCGTGTTACAATAGAGCACAAGCTCCTATAAACACTTGGACACGTTGATAATAGACATCAGCTGTCTTTTCTGCCTACCGCCATATAACTCCTGATATGGTCTGTTGAACTTCTCCGCGACCAGGTTTAGATGTTTAACCTCGGTTACCTAATGTCCAACTCTACCTAGTTACATGGTAATACCGACCTCACCATGGCGTAAACAATTCACAAACATTGGCGTCAATTTTGAATAAAAATCTCCCCCTTTTTCGGTTCCGGGTCAGAACCTAGTAATTGACCTGTGCTTTGTGACGTCAAGAGGTTATCAGTATTTCATTAGGAACATCCATTCCGGCGACAAGGCTTCTGTTGTGGTTAATGCCGTCTGGGAAAGAGAACAAGGATACTTAATAATAAATAGACTTTTATCATATATCAACATATGATAAAATTACCAATTTAAGACATATGTAATTGTCATATACGTCACCATGGTTACCACGAAACGTCTCGCGATATTTCTGTCATGCTGTAAACTAACTTTCCCTCGCTTGCTATTTCTTTTCGCGAATTTCAAAACTGACATAATTTTGCAAAATCAATCGCTTCCAATTAATACAGGAATATTACTGGTGACTAGAGTGACTCATTGCAAAATCTGTCTCACGAATGTAAGTCACTGTGTGAACATGCTATAAGATGGAAGCCTTGAAAATTAGTAGGCAGGAAAGATTGGTTAACAAATATGAATATGAATCTTCAGTTCGACACAATTTATAACTTATAAGTTACATCCGGTAATTTATATCTGTTAAATAGCAGATATTTAACGCATTCATCTTGAATGAAATAGTTACCTCACGTGACCTTTGTTACTGATATGTGACTCTCTGAAAATTTACATAATTATCTCCAGATTCTACGTCATATCCTCGTACATTTGGTTTTAAATAGAAATATCGACTTTGATTTCCTGGCTTAATTATATGACTTCATGTATGATGTAAAACTCACCTGCAAATTCAAGGCAATCGCCATTGCATTCTTCCAGAGCGAGGTAGAGTTTGAGGATGGTGGCCTCTGAACCTTGACTCTTGACCCATTCAGTGAGAAGGGCGTGTATAACATACAAAACCTGATTACGGTGGTCCATTTCCGCCCTCTCTATACACTGGTTTTTTAAACCAAGTTCAATCATCGCGTTAAAATACATGTTCCCCATACATTCTGCGAATGTCCACGTATCTCGGGTAGAGGGGCATGACCTTTGAACTTTCAGCGAAATGTCAATATCTGTAAAGAATAAAGTTATAAAGCTGTAGTTTAGGGGCTCGGGAATCAATAGAATGGATTAAAGCAAATGAAATATGAAAGAAATCGATTGGTAGAGAGACGTACAAAAGGAAATGGAATATCATGCTTTTATATGTCGCCCCGTCCTGGTTTGAGACATTGAGATCAGTATTCTGTCTAGCCTTGTTTGTGATTATATCTATATATTATCTTCATATGATGTATAAACTTCTATGCGTATGCTCGAAATTACTATTATTTCTTTTTGCAGTTAGACATCTAAATGTAAATAAATGTAAAATTAGGAAAATGGAATGAAAATCAGAAATCATGGAATATACTTGTTATAAATAAAATAATATGTGAATTTGTCCTTAAACGAATCAGAATTTTTATATCACGTGATTTACCGTCAAGGTACGTCATTTTGGCGGCAGTCTGTATGAGGAAGGAGTCTGACTGGATTTCACTAAACATATCGTCTACACACAGTTCGTTAAATTCCATGGCCTTGACGACCTCCAGGAGTGTAGCTTTATTCTTCTTCTTGTTCCTGTGGACAACAGTTACATACTATAGAGGTAAAACTTACATTGATCGAACCTACACTTAACCATTAGACCAACACTTAGGTAAAATTAACTATTGTACCAACACTTAGTTAAAATTAACCATCAGACCAACACTTAGGTAAAATTAACTATTGTACCAACACTTAGTTAAAATTAACCATCAGACCAACACGTAGGTAAAATTAACCATCAGACCAACACTAAGGTAAAATTAACCATTATACCAACACTTAGGTAAAATTAACCATCAGACCAACACTTAGGTAAAATTAACTATTGTACCAACACTTAGTTAAAATTAACCATCAGACCAACACGTAGGTAAAATTAACCATCAGACCAACACTTAGGTAAAATTAACTATTGTACCAACACTTAGTTAAAATTAACCATCAGACCAACACGTAGGTAAAATTAACCATCAGACCAACACTTAGGTAAAATTAACTATTGTACCAACACTTAGTTAAAATTAACCATCAGACCAACACGTAGGTAAAATTAACCATCAGACCAACACTTAGGTAAAATTAACCATTGTACCAACACTCAGGTAAAATTAACCATCAGACCAACACTTAGGTAAAATTAACCATCAGACCAACACGTAGGTAAAATTAACCATCAGACCAACACGTAGGTAAAATTAACCATCTGACCAAAGCTTAGATGAAAATAACGATCGGGACAATACTTATCGTAAATCATTTTCCAAACATAATGAGAAAGTTTGTAAATATTTACTGAATTTCATTTAAAAGTTACCATTGTGTCTACTGCCTTGTGCCTCGTTCTTATCAAAACTCTGATACCATGCCGACACCACTGCTAACATGAGTACAAGTTGAGTAAGAATCCGGCTCAATATATATCAAGGATTTATACTCGAATATTGTTGTTATCTGACCTCGGACAACCAGGTATTTGGTCTGACCCGTCGATTGTGTCTTTCTATATCTGACGTAAACAGGTAACAATATCGATGATTGTTGTTGCATGACCATCTGAGAGAGGTACACTACATTCAAATCTCTGATAGTTCAGTATGCCTTTCATGGTCCAGCTTTATATATATATTGTTGATGATAATTCCTTAATTTGACAGTTTACGGAGAAATCTGTGTTTCTCCTTGGCTTGGTGTCGCATTTATTGACCATAGGAATTCTACAATTCTACTATAAACCTACATGGATAACATGTTATCTACACAATTACCTCCAAACAATTAACATCTTAGTAACTTGAGACCGGAAGTGGAAGTGGCCATATTGTAACCGGATGTGGTCGATGGTGTTGTCATCGAGACCAAGCACTGTGAAGAAGATGCTGTAGCACGTCCCTATGAACTTGGCGATACGACTCATCTCACGTGGGGTCAGACACCGGTCAAGCTTTCTGTCCTGCTGTGCATCTAAAACCAATGTGATAAAAATATTCAAATTCGAAAAAAGGTGAACAACATTTGTAATATAATTAATAAAGGATTGAACAAATGTTAGCCAGAGAAAGAAAAAAAAGTCTTACGATTCTTTCTAATAAAAGGATAGTTATAATTAAAAAATATACTATTTTACTTGTAAGAGACTTAAAAAAAACGAGGAAGAATTGAAATATAGAAATGACTCACCTGAGAGATCGGTCAACATCGGTCAAGTGTGTCAATATTACTAATTATATCAGGTAGATTTCGGCGACATAACTACATTAAACATCTATTAACGTAAAAAGTTATTTTGTAATTGGCAGATTTATAAAAACCATGTCAACACAAGTCTGATTACGAACCACGTTAAATACATAGTATCATTACCTCGTTTTTCTTTCCTTGGTGTCTGAAAGAAAAGCACAAGTTATCATCAAATAAGTCTACGATATACAACAAAATATCCAATTTTACATTAAAATGGCAGATTGTCAGAACATACTTTGATATCTTAGTATAAAAACATTTTTTTGAGAAAATTACTCTCTTTCATTTGAAACAGCATAGAATAATTCCTAAAGACAACACGTAATCTGTGTTTTGAAAAACCGACATAAAATTATTGAGTGAAATAAAAAAAGTTAGTGCTGTCACATGCACGCACGCACGCACGCACGCACACACACACACACACACACACACACACACACACACACACACACACACACACACATATAGATAAGTAAGTGGATACGAGGTATATATAGTTAATGTCATGAGGGGCGAAGCAATATTCTGTATTGCACGACAATTTCCTTCATACCAACAAGGAAACACTGAAGTAGACTAGGGGTAACTTTACCTGTACAGGAGACAGAAACCAGACTTCGTAATCCAGTCTGCTGATGGACGGTAAGGACGCATCTACTTCATCATAGTTACCATCAGAGAATACAGGTGTGTTCATGACGTCATTGATGTCGTAAAGCTTCTGACCAGGGTATATATGGAAGTGATTGTGAAGGTAGAACTTGTACACTATATGATCCTGTTGGTTTCTGTCTAATGTCGCTTGTACAATCTCCTCCAGGATCTGACGTACGGAATAACCCTCCCCTGGCACAGCCTCGATTTCAAACTCAGGGTTATTACGTGACAGGGAAAACAGTGTTACCTTCATATATGAATCCTTACAATGAAGCACCATATTCCAGCGTGGATTTAGCTCAAAGCATGCCAGGCCTTGCTGCAGGTACAAATACCCATCCGGCGCGTGCATCACTTTGAACCTGTGGATGCACGAAGCGAGAATCTTGTTGAACACAGCGGGGGGCAGAAATCGACCCTGAAAGTCAAACACCAATGTCGCCGTTCTCACTGTTTCCGGTGCTTCGATCAAAGTTCGCATCACCTCCAAGTCCGCAGGCTGAAGCATACAAGGGACGATGTAGTAGTTGACAACAGATTCACCTTTCTCCGGTAGTGGCTTGACCAACAACTCCAGGCGCTCCAGATAGTACAAAAGAGTTCCTCTGAACTCTAAAAAGTCAAGGTCAGACTTCCACACATATTCAATGAATTCCACAGTAAGTTTGCCTGTTTGTTGGTATGCCTTTAGCAGTGGATGGTTCTTGCCGTGGACCTTGTCGAAGAATTTGTCTACAGTAACAATCTTTCGGAAGGCTTGCACCATCCACTGTGGATCCAGGATAAGTTTGGCGTTAGGAAGATCCATGTTGAAACAGAGAATACTTCGCATCATATGAAGATACCTACAAGTAGTATCAGTTATAAAACCTTTATATAGAAAACACAAACGTGAATAACATATTTGTTTCATCAAACATGTTGAACATTAAAGCCAACATCTCGATCTGGATGTACACTAACCAAATATATGCAATTGCCACTCAATAAATGAAACTGCAACACGGAATATGTTTGTCATTACCGAATTCGTCACTGACGGTAGGGGACTGCAGAAATGAAACTGTAAAGAAATGACAAACCAGTGTTAACCCAAGTCAGAATCTCGATGGGTATTTACACTAAACATATAGTTTAGATGATATTTCAACACTGGAATTTTTATAATAGTGTCAAGCAGGTGAAATGTATGTATATTCCTAGCAGAGTCATAGCTCAGATGACTAAATACATTTTGTATAACGCTCTGTATTATAACACTGTAATCACTCGGAAGCCAACGAAGCGTAAATGTTTCGTACAGTGTTACAGAGAGGAGGTAGATGACGTTAAGACGCTTCCCTTTGTTTACGCCGATGTGCAAGGAGCTAAACAAAACAAAATCACTGAACCGTGTATTAAAAGATAAATCGAATGTGATGGTGTATCATTGGGGTTTCTCAATAAGTTGAAAAACAGAGTATTTTACTTGTTCCCTGCTTACATAGATTATGGAATAATTATACTTGAATTGTGGAGTAAAATGATGCAAAAATTGATAAAATCGTCAAGATCAATATTGTATAAAAAAACGCGACCCGAGGTAATTTAAAGTCAAACAGGAGAAAGAGTTAAGTAAGATACTTGAGAACGATCAAGGATATAATGAACAGGTGTTCCGGAAGAGTAAGCGTCTCTTGTTTTATCGACGACACCTGTCATGTAAAACTTTGTCAGTCTGTGTAAATAATGTCACGTTCTCACATGAGAACAAGGTTTACAATTATAAATCCAACTGACAACCATACAACAAGGCCAGCTTCATATCTATTAAAACTGCTACACGTTAACACTATACTGGGTGGAGCCAGATATTATCACAACTGTTATCAAAATGGAAGTCACTATGACGGTAAAATGTTGATCTAAGAGGAGTGGGTTATCTAACGGTCCCCACACGTGGCGGTTTATGTATTTTATGAAGCCGAAACACTGGTCTTTATTGTCGTGTCCTTGGAAAATCACAATACTTTTCCCAATCTGCTCTGGATTACTACGAGCCTCCCGTATTTGTTTCAGCGACGTAGCCTAACACTACTACAAGGAGACTCAAAATAAACACAGAAACAATCTAAAGCAAAATTTATACATACTCCAGCATAGCCTTCACTTCTCCGTCGTCGAGTGGCACAGTGAGACTTTCTCCAATAATCCGGATTTCCTCAAAAGTCATCACTTTCCTTCTAACTTTCAGCCGCATTATCTCCCGTTCTAGTGCGATCCAATTTCCCGGAAGTAGTTGACCCCAGTGAGACTGGTACTGCGCAGCTTCCGTTATGTAACCCCACAGAATCTCATAGCTGTCACCGTTTTCAACAGTATTATCCACTGTTAGGAATTTGAACACGTGTTTCTTATAGATCTGTGTTATCTCGGGGTTGTTCAATAAAGCCTGATTGACTTTGCTGATCACTGAATCTTTATCATTTTCCTGTAGTAGGAAGAATGTATTATTAAATGCATGTCAAGTTTTTAACCAACTGATGCTTTAAAATATATCAATTTGACTAAAAACTATTTTTTTAATTTGATAAAATCTATTGAATGTTTTGCCGATAAGATTATTAAAATAATCGAAAGTTTTTTTCGAGAATATTTTTGTGAAAGCTGTGATTCTGATATACACCTACTCAAATTCCTATTATCAGTTATCTTAAAGTTTCCTCTGAAAATTGAAAGTCCTAATATCCTTAATTTGGTAGTTAACTTAATTCAATAACACATAATGTTGTCCACTCAAACAGTCATACTACTAATAAACAGCATTGTATTTACTATCTATTGTATTAACTTTCAATTTCAGTTCTGCTATCTTTGTACCAGGTTTTGTCATGAAATTCGTTTTTGTGTTTTTGAGTTACTCTGATTAGAACCACTATGTCAAATTATCACCAAAATTAGGTTACAGATTATGAAGATCAACAACAAATAAAAAAATAAATATTTAGTAGTTATGATAAGAGATGAAGATTCAATTTTCATGAACACGTGATCATTACCTTGTTGATGAGATCCAGGTGGGTCCCTACCAGTATTATTGGAGGGCGGTAAATTTCTGTCATGTGACACGAGTAGGTGGCGATAAATTTTAACCAGAAATACACCCTCTCTAGAAGGGAAAGATAAAAAACAAACACTCAGTATAGACAGAAATACACCATCTCTAGAAGGGAAAGATAAAAAACAAACACTCAGTATAGATTGAAATACACCATCTCTGAAAGGAAAAGATAAAAAACAAACACTCATTACAGTTAGAAAACACCCTCTCTAGAAGGGAAAGATAAAAAACAAACACTCAGTATAGACAGAAATACACCATCTCTGAAAGGAAAAGATAAAAAAACCAAACACTCAATATAACACTATATACAAGTCACACCGACCCGTTAGATGAGTGACAGAGACCGTATGTAACACTGTATACAGGTCACACCGACCCGTTAGATGAGTGACAGAGACCGTATGTAACACTGTATACAGGTCACACCGACCCGTTAGATGAGTGACAGAGACCGTATGTAACACTGTTTACAGGTCACACCGACCCGTCAGATAAGTGACAGTGACCTATTTAACACTATATACAGGTCACAACAATTTGCTCCTATCACATCATAATATGTGTTGTATATTATATATCAGGTGTGTGCTCTGTCCTGTATCTCATCAGTTTAATGTTGGCATTTTAATCCAGATTAACTAAGCTGCTTGTTTGTATTTTTAAATTTTAACTTAGTTTTTTAGTATCTCTAACTTATCATATGGTAATCAATCTATTTCTGAAACAGAGTCAATTATCTTTTTAAATGTGTGTCATGTTCAGAATCACGTGACATTAGGCCCGTCATTTTGGAAGTGAGACACATTGTTTCACATAAGTACATCAAAACACATAAAATTAATAAAGGATGTGTTTGTTAGTAGGTATTGAATTTTAAAATGTCTTACTCACGTGACATATTTTTTTTAATTACGACATTACAATAGTTTTCCGCTTGATTGAAATTTTGACCTGTCATTGATCTTGACCTTTGGAAAACTACCGACAAAAACCTACTAGAATGGGAAGAGGATGAATATCAGTCAGAATGTAATCGTTAGCATATTTATCTCTGACTTGCCCTGAAATTTTAGAACGTCGTTATCACGAATTTATCTTTTGTAAGAGTCAATCATATGCCTCAGTATGCAAGATGGCCGCCATACTTTTTGCTTGCCTCAAAACGATTTCACGAGTGTAGAAGTGATAAGACCATAGAAAACTGTAAATTCAAAAAAAAAAAACCCGTTAAATCACCATTCTTTTACACTTTGATAAAAACATATATTTCGTTCCTTCATTTTTTTTACTGTATATAGGAATTTTCCGCTCTAGTAGCATTATACACGAATTCGCCTCATGTTCATTTCGTCCTTTTGGGGATTTATAAAGTGATTACATTAAATGTATGTGTAACAAATTCTAGCCCTTATCTTAAATTAACCTCCCCTTATCATCATCGTAAAAGCAGAAAATCAAGCGGGGCTAATTCTGCCGATACCGTATATGGGCCTCCATCCTAGAGAGGATTATGTGTGTCGATGTTTGTTCTTGTCCTCCCGTTCCAGAGAGGGTGTATTTCTGTCTGTACTGAGAGATGGTTATTGATATTTCCGATTCAAAGACGGTGTATTTCTGTCTATACTGGGTGTTTGTTTTTTATCTTTCCCGTCCAGAGACGGTGTATTTCTGGTTAAATATGGCCCTGTCACTCATCTGACGGGTCGGTGTGACCTATATATAGTGTTAAATACGGCCCTGTCACTCATCTAACGGGTCGGTGTGACCTGTATATAGTGTTAAATAAGGTCTCTGTCACTCATCTAACGGGTCGGTGTGACCTGTATATAGTGTTAAATACGGTCTATGTCACTCATCTGACGGGTCTGTGTGACCTATATATAGTGTTAATACTGTCTCTGTCACTCATCTGACGGGTCGGTGTGACCCGTATATAGTGTTAAATATGGTCTCTGTCACACAGCAGACGAAGCATGTTGTTTGTCTCAATTGGTAGAGCCAGTTGATTACCACGCCAGAGACCCAGGTTCGAGTCCTAGTCGGGGCAATCAACAGGAATGTGTATTTTCCCTGTTTTTTACAATGATATAAATTCGTGTTTGTTGGACTCGTCCGTGATATAAAGGGCCGAAATCATGAACAACAAGGAGGGTGTTGTCTTCCAAAGTTGGTCGACATCAATGTCAGAAAGCAATTGTGTATATACCTCCAGATTAAATAACCTTTATACAAGGATAAGTCCTTACCCAGTATTGCCTTCTCCTCAAAACAGTTGTGAAGACTAAACATCAGAAGTATGACAGCGTTACAATTCAGGAAGATATGCTGTAAGTTACTAAACATAGATTCTCCACCAAAGTCAAACACACTGACGAATGTCTTTTGTCCGCGTGATCCGAATCTCTCCACCGGACGTTTAGACATCAAGACAGCCGCCTCGGCCTGAAGATCAGCCAGGGCGTCTGGTTCAGAGCGAGTTCTTTTTATGGTGGTAGGGGGTGGACGTAGTTGGTTGTCCATACGGGCCGACACAGGACGCTTAATATCTGTCAGGAAGGGACAAAATACACCAAAAATGTAAAGATAATTGATATTTTGCCATACTGACCGATGGATGATAAACCCAACAATCAATATATGATAGATAATAGGAAAGAACCAAAAGAGGACATCACATTACAATACAAGTTTCGAATTACATACAGGAGAGACGAATAATGACTAAAACTACATCATACAGCTGTTTCGTCCTTCAAGGACTCGTCAGTGATGCTAAGGACCTAAAGGTTAAATCTAGAGTGAGACGAAAATCAAATAGTTCACGAATAAAAATCCAAATCTAGATGGGCTGTACTAGTCTCATATCTTAGTGATATTTATACAGATCGTCAAGTTCGCGTTTATGTTCTGAACCGTATTCGAATTAATTAAAACCTAGTACACAAGTTAAGGCAAACATCTACCAAATATACTTGTAGGAAAAAATAATTTAATCTGTTTCACCTGGTTTTCCGTCCACCACGTCTTCAGTGACGTCATCTGTTGTCATGGATCCTATTACGACATCCCTGATTCTCTCGAGACTCGTTTCCAATTCTTGACCCTCCTCCAATAATTTTCTCTTCATTGTGACACGGTCTATTATTAGCCTGTTCTGGACAATCTCGAGCGTGTCTGTAGAATGCACCTGCCGGAAGGAAAAGGACAGTGAAGGTACCGTTGTTTTTATAGTTTTCTGTTTACATACAAAAACGTGTGTGTTTAGGTGCCCTTATCCTATATCTGCTCCTCAGAGTGGAGCAGGGCCCCGATACTCTAGCTTTTGTTACTTGTATTGCCTGTAATAGATCTGTACTCACATGTCGTTTCTGTCCCGTCAGTCTGTAGTACAGAGTTGTCTTCCCCACACCCTGGTAACCAAGGAAGATGATACGGATGTGGGAAGATTTCTCTTTCTTTCCTTTCATGGCCATCTCATAAAGGAGGGCGTGGCTGCTGTTCATACTACCAAACGTGTTGATATACTGAAGTATAGAGATGTTGTCCAGTGCCTGTATGTCCTGGGGTAGACCTAGGGAATATAATGGTTTTACAGGTACACAGTAGATATATACCAGTCGTCGACATATTCTCGTCAAGTACTAATTCTTGCAGATGAATTAGGAAATGGTTTTTATATATCTTTATCACTTGCCATATTTTCCAGAAATCTTCGAAACGAAGTAATGGTTGTTGGCGGAAAAGGTCAGGGACATGTGCTTTTTTTATATAACCACTTGCCTTTATATATATATATATATATATATACTATTTATAAGTCTTATCAGGTGTTGATATACGCCCCCCTCATCCCGTGCTAAAAAGACAAAAACAAACACGGATGAGGTAGTTACATTTACCTTGCGGGTGTGCCTCTCGCCATCTCATGAACGTCACCAAGTCGGTGCGCCCCCTTACGACGGCCAGTTCTAGACAGGACTGGCCCCACTGGTCCCGTTGGAGAGGGTCCGCATCCAGGGTCAACAGCTTCTCATAGATACGTAACGAGGGCGATGAGCTGTAGAGATTAGATAAAATATTTAGTCCGGAAAGGAATGTTTAACAAAGATCAGGATGGCGATGTGGAAGAAACCACTCGCGGAAAAATGAATGTTAAATGGTTTTGGTATTATTGTTATGTCGTCGATAGCGTTAGGTGATGGGAAAGCGAAAATTATCAATATTCTATAGAATGAATGAAATAAATAAACTGAAAACCATTACCTATCCTCGGAGTGATTTATGTATGTAATTATCGTATATGCATTACAGACATTAAGAAATTGCTTTGTAGTATATAATGAGTTATTATAAAGAATTATAATGTATCTTCATATCCTGCTATTTGGCAAACAATCTGTAGCCTTATATATACACAGGTATTTAATAAAAATATTTTACAATTTTATAATTAGTTTTGTATATTTTAATTATCTTATAATCTTCTGAAATTATAACATTTATGAAAATTGTGATTTTTCAAAACTACGGAGCTAGTGCACAACCCCATCTAGATTTAAAAAAATTTCTACCAAGTAACCACCGTGGTTTGATTTTATTTTTTGGCCCCTAACATCTCTGAAGAGTCCTAGAAGGACGAACCAATTGTATGACACAACTTAATTCATTATTTAGCTTTACTGTATCTAATTATAGATATCGAAAGTGTTTTCTGTACTACGGAGGTGCAGAGGGAACATCATATATATATAAATTCCTTTTACGAGTGCACGTAATTAAAGAAGTGAGAAGTGTTTTTCCCATCACGTGCGCACATTAAAGAAACAGATATATGTATACACTATAGTTATTATGTTCACTCGTTCTGGGGAAATATTTTACCACTTAAATTACGTGCTTACATAAGAGAAAAGAATATGCACCGTGTCCCCTGTGTATATTGCGTGTCTTTTCAAACACTACTTACCTAAAGCAGCACCAATGCAATGGCGAGTCTCGATCATTGTCGGCCATGTTTACAAGCTCTTGGATCAAATCCGGGTTAGTTGTCGCAATGTGACACAGTAGTCCGTAACTGTTTTTCATTGAAATATAGTGCATGATGGTTTCTCCTCTCTCGCCGGAAGTCCGCGGGTTGATGCCTTCTGTGATACATCTTATGTACAGTTTGATGTCATTTGTTTGTGCTGCTCGGAATAGGTCGTTCTTGTCCATTTTGAATGGTCGACAGTTTTATAATAATGTTTTTTTTAATTGTTCTTCTACATTACTTTCATTGATGGGTGTTCCGAAAGTATAAATGTTTGTAATGTTAACTTCCGAACGGATATGTAAATACACATTACGGAAACATCTTGGTGACTATGACGACTGTGGTAGAGAGAGGAAGACTTTCATTATCACATTATTAATGTACACGTAGAGGATTGAAATTGATGACGTCATAGCTTCGTTCCTTCCAAAGAACAGACAACAGACGATGTTGTAAAAAATAAGGATGTCCGTGACACTGTATATCTGATATCCTCCATTGAGACACAACTGCCTTTGTCATGGTATCTGTTCAAATCATTTGTTACATTCATGGAATTATAATATCGTGATTATTTTCAAACCTAGACATTATGCTCATCCCTGTCTCGCTTTCTAAAAATCCTGAAAAAAAAGATAATAAAATGATAAATTATTGATTATGAATTAATAGCATAGATAAATAAGAACGCCATTTTATCCCTCAGAATGAGGAATGGTATTTGTTTATCTTTTAAACTTTATTATCACGGTAGGAATGTCCATGATTATTATACCATTTTCGCAGTAAAATACATGTTCACAGTGAAGTGAGTTTAATATTTGTAACTAATTTTTAACCAATCTGATAACAGAATTTGCAGTGAGAATATCAATATTCCCAGAGTGCATTGCGGCTTTAGGAACCACAACTGTGGCATATATAGTAATTAAAAATTACATAAAATTCATCGGTTTACTGTACATATGTTTACGGAAACACGTACAGCCGGAGTCTTATGAGGACGGGTGTCTAAGGAGACACGTACAGCCGGAGTTTTATGAGGACGGGTGTCTACGGAAACACGTACAGCCGGAGTCTTATGAGGACGGGTGTCTATGGAGACACGTAGAGCCGGAGTCTTATGAGGACGGGTGTCTATGGAGACACGTACAGCCGGAGTCTTATGAGGACGGGTGTCTACGGAGACACGTACAGCCGGAGTCTTATGAGGACGGGTGTCTATGGAGACACGTACAGCCGGAGTCTTATGAGGACGGGTGTCTATGGAGACACGTACAGCCAGAGTCTTATGAGGACGGGTGTCTATGGAGACACGTACAGCCGGAGTCTTATGAGGACGGGTGTCTATGGAGACACGTACAACTGGAGTCTTATGAGGACGGGTGTCTACGGAAACACGTACAGCCGGAGTCTTATGAGGACGGGTGTCTACGGAAACACGTACAGCCGGAGTCTTATGAGGACGGGTGTCTATTGAGACACGTACAGCCGGAGTCTTATGAGGACGGGTGTCTATGGAGACACGAAAAGCCAGGGTCGTATGAGGACGGATGATGGGAGACACAAACAGAGTAAAACACCCAGTAAGGTCGAATAAACCGGAGAGAAAGGAAAACATGAAATCAAGAGTTGGGATGTAGGTACCATATATTTTTCTCAGTATGGACAAAGGAAAACAATCTCCGATCCTGCAGAGGTCTCTCAGGTGGATGTCTCTTAAGACGTACTGTGAGATACAGCAGTATATTTTTACTGTATTTTTGCACCGATATCAGGATTCATACAGGGTTGATGCAGGATCTCGTAACATGTAGAACATGATCACGTGCTCCCGAAATCAGGATAGGGAGTTCGACTCATGGAAATATTCTCCTTGGTTCTTTGGAATAATTGGATTCATCGATTACAGTGAATAATCTATGATTGAAAAGTGAAACGAGCGCCACCTATTCTCTATTTATCATCTATAACAGAACAGGGGCGATAACTGACAATATCTACATGATCTACACAGAGAAATCAATAACACCGAGTCTGTGGTTACCTAAACGATTCAATAATGACGATCGCCAGACTGTTTACATTATACAGCTAAAGTTATTACACTAACACCTATGACATATAGCTGTTCGTATTGTACTATGTATACACTCCTATATCATAGAGAGTTTAAAGGTATGAAAATAAGTGAATAGTCGGTGTCTGTTATATATATCACGTGACCTGTTATTAACAAAATAACAAAAGTAGGACAGGGTTTTAAAAATTATCCATAAATGACTTTGCAGACACGTTAAATCTTGGTCTTATTTGATAAACGATGATTTTCGCTGCTTATGTTCAGTTTTCTACAGATCTATGTTAATTTAATGGTGTGTTACTGCGGTATATCAATGTACATATCTCATTGAAATAGAGCGAAATCCATTCCGCGATCGATCTCTTCTCCAAAATGGTTTAACTGTAATATCTATTTATATCACAAAAGCGTAGACAAATGTGATATTGTCTTTAAACGTAGTCTTTATGTAAGGAGGAAGAAGGGAAGGCGATAAAGGTGGGGTTCGGTGTGGGGAGTAGTTATGGCGGTAGAGGTTGGGGTGACCTGGTGTTCGGGGTGGGGATTAATGTTGGCGGAAGGGGTTGGCGTGACCCGGGGTTCGGAGTGGGGAGTAATAATGGCGGTAGGGGTAGGGGTGGCCCGGGGTTCGGAGTGGGGAGTAATAATGGCGGTAGGGGTAGGGGTGGCCCGAGGTTCGGAGTGGGGAGTAATAATGGCGGTAGGGGTAGGGGTGGCCCGGGGTTCGGAGTGGGGAGTAATAATGGCGGTAGGGGTAGGGGTGGCCCGGGGTTCGGAGTGGGGAGTAATAATGGCGGTAGGGGTAGGGGTGTCCCGGGGTTTGGAACGAGAAGGATTTCAGTTAAAAACAATGTTCATCAAATTAATACACGTCATGGGGTAGGTTTTTTAATCCCCCTAATGATAGTGTTGGATGAAAAAAGTAAAATCTAAGTTAGAATAAAGCAAAAGAACCTTGGTGATTGAGCTGCTGGGCATGAATTATATTCAGAAGAATGACTTTAGTCCCAGCCACGCACAGCATACGGCTGGAGACGAGAGAATGTTACCAGTTTCAGAATGTAAATCTATAATATGATACTGTATACAGTGTTGGTCCCATAATATACGTTATATCCCCAACAACTTAACTGACCACCTGTGCAGAGCAGACATTAAAAATAGCGTAAACTGACCACGCTAAATATTTATCAATTGCATCAACCAATTATAAACAGTTATTAACTGACCATACAAGTAACTGACCATAACAGAAATAATCACCTTGACCAGGTATGTCGGTAGCCATTTGTAAACAAACTCCGTGAGAAAACCTTTACTGTATACTAACCTGAGGAATATGTGTCTATCCCGGGTAAAATCCATTAACGTGAATCTTTCCGTGATATAGACAGCGTTGCGATCATAATTTATAACTAAAGCGTTTCTACTCCTGAAGTTGTTACACCATTTCGATTACTTTCCTCCAGATCTAAACAGAACCTTGGATTTACGAGATTTTCCACCATAATCAATATGTTTTGTCTGGCAATACTAGCTTTAAAATGACGAGTCCTGTCGGGACGGAGAAAAGGAATTACCCTTTAAATGGGCCCATCAGGGATAATCGATAATGTCCGGGGTAGCTCACATATGATTTTAATCAAACACCATATAAGTGTATCAAATTGTATTCCGTGTTAAGTACATTTAACACTGTTTATGATTTTAACTTTTGAATCCCTCAGTCACGGCCTATTTATTTAGTAAATACATTTCACATTGAATTGATTTTAAATCCCCCATATCATGGCCCCTCTTTGAACGTGACCCAGAATGTTGTATCAATACTTGCTGATTTGTCAGCTTGCTTAAGAACTGTTAGAATATAAAACAAGTTGAGGATACTTCCGGGGCTTACCCCTAATATAATACTGAGCTCTCTCTCTCTCTCTCTCTCTCTCTCTCTCTCTCTCTCTCTCTCCGGAAAATTTTTGCCTGGTTACAAAGGGAAACAATTTGCGAGATACATTTAACGAAAACCCGAACTAACATTAAAAAAGTTAAAGAATAGTCCCTCTGACTGGGATCGCACCCGTATCTGAGGTGTGGTGAAGAAATCAAAGATAAAGTCACTCAAAGATACGCATTTGCTGTTGAATGCAGAAGTCAACAACCGGAAGTGAAACTAACCACCACCTGGGGAAACGCCGACATTTTACAATTGTCTAAATCCGCCACATATATATTGAAATATGTTTAATCTATACATTTTCATGGACCTAAATGAGTGCAGATTTCTGTCATCTGTTACTAATTATAAATTCAAACCAAGAGAGAGCACTATCTTTTATCAAATCTCAATTTAGGTATGGTTCTAAGTAGGACATGGGACACAATCCCAGTCTGTCATTTGCAGATTCAATTTAGGTATGGCTCTAAATAGGACATGGGACACAATCCCAGTCTGTCATTTGCAGATTCAATTTAGGTATGGCTCTAGGTAGGGCATGAGGTACACCCCCAGTCTGTCATTGACTGATTCAGTTGGTTAAGGTTTTAACTCTGTTTCAAAAAATGCCCCCTACTTGTTCTGGACTTACAGTAGTACTGATGTACACGGGTATACGTTCTGACGAAATGCTAGGTTTGTAAGCTTGGCCCGGGTAATCGGTAAACTGTGGAGTTTATTTGTTGTTGTTTCTTCGTTTTCAATTCAACACCCGGCAAGTTATTTGTCCCGTAAGAACCAAAATAATGACATTTTTGTAAGTTAGTTAAAGAAAAACACTCTCTGTTTATTTCCACATTACTTTCTCTATCGGTCTCTGTCTGTATTTGTCCGACTGTGTGTCTGTACTTTCAATATGTGTAGATCTCAAAATTCAACTCTTCTTAAGATTTCTTCCGTCTTTGTCTCTCTATACATTTCTGTCTTTCTTGGTCTTTATCCATCTGTCCATTCGTTCGTATGAAAGTACGTCCGTTTCTCTCCGTCGCTATCTCCATCTTTGTGTGTATGTATGTTTGTCTATTCATCTTTCCGTTTGCGTGTATTGGTGTATTTACGTCCGTCCATACGTCTTTTTCCAATTGTGTCCACCATATGTGTTTCTGTGTTTGTATATATTAACATTATCAAAGCCGGATTTTCCTTTTTACGTTTCCTTGTGATTTTATAATTAATGTTTGGAAATGTAATGCCTAATAAAGGCGTTGAAGGCAAAATTAATTTCATTCACGCCATAATTTTTTTATGAAACAAAAATACACATACAATTAATGCGATAGAGAATTATTTATTTTCAACCATCTATATAGGAACTAGAAGATATATAGATTTTAGTAAGCAACATATACCTTATCAAATATGTATAAAAGAAGTCCGCAGATTGGTCCGTTTCTCAGTTTCATGATAACAACAAAATACAACAGGTGAGTAACACTATATAAAATTGCATATTATACTAAACATTAACTACGTGGCTATTTGTACCGAGTTAGGAACTATGACTTCTCTCGATTGTGATGAGGTCATGATAGTTTTGACGTCACAATTCTAACAATTAAGACGGACCAGAACAAATGTAGGCATATAATATAAATCGATCAAGAAAAAAAGGAAACACTGGACCGGAAAAAGAATTAACAAGCACACGTCACAAAACGTCCGAGGCCCGGACTCCAACTGTTAATACTCCTATGTGTTTTTTATTTCAGGGTCATGTGTAAATCATCTGATTCAGAATAAAAGTCTACTGACTAAGGTGATTGTTTCTACGACTTGTATCTGATATCTGTAGGTATTTGATGTTGATGTCATCATTACACTGTCTACACAAGTCTGACGTCACTGGTGTTATAAGAACTGTTAGATATACAAATGTTACAGTCGCATGACGTGCACAGTACCGTCCCAACACCCGATCCACACGTGTCCAAACGTATCCACACTCACCACTGTAGGTCCAACCACTTCATGTTTCTGGTCCAGAAGACACTTGGCCTGTTTCTTATCATTCGGTAGGACATATACCTGATTGTTACTGTAGTCTGGTATAAACAGTCTGTCGAACCTGTCACGCGACAGCTTACGTAGAGTCATATCACATGTTTTTTCGCCGTTGTTCAGTTCACCAAACCATCTATGTATGGCTGTACCTAACTCGTACGTTACGATTATATTTCCACTCCCATGATCACCCACCATCACACTCAGACGTCCTGATGACAAACAGGAAATATATCGTGGTGTTTCCTTCCCACAGGAAAACTTTCTTATGATTATACCTGTCTGATTTAGTACCACTATGACTGGTGTTTCGGTACTAACAAAGACCATGCCTGTCTTGTTGATGCTGATGTCCCAAGCTTGACGTGGACTGATGTCGGCAAATGTTGTCACTTGTTTGTTGTGTAGTGATAGTTTATACACTGATGTACTACGTGGATTACTGGTCATAAGTACGTCGGTTGTTTCTATGGCGGTGATTCTGCACGGACAGAAGTAAAGATCCACTTCCTCTGTGACCACGCCATCCCTGTTTACCAGTACCAGACCTTTGTATTCGTGTATTGATAGCCACGCATGATTTTCGTCTACAGGACATAAACCGAATATTGTCGTTTGTTGAGTAATAGTAAAATTTGAGAGGCGCTGAACGTGGTTACTGTTGATGTCGATCTTCTTGTACTGGTTCGGAAGGAGTAATTCATCAAACATTTTCCTCAACAGATGGCGGTCAATACTTCCTGTAACAAAGTTTGGATGTTCTTGTAAAATCTTCCCTACGTTCACATCATCCAGAGGCAGATATGACCTTAACGACCTTTCCAGATCAAACATGGATACACTTGATGTATTCGACACTTGCGCCTTTTCAAGAAGACGCGTCAGCTCTTCAATCTTCTTCTCGAATTGTTGACAGACTTCATCACACTGGGCCAACTGTTCTTTCTCCAAGGCCGACAACTCCTCCAGTGTTGTATCTGCGATATGATCTACTTCATCCTCCAGCTTCGCCCTCTTAGAGTTCGCTTCTTTTCGCATTCCGTCTATATTTTCAAAACTTTCTTTCTTAGCACTTTGTAGCGTTGACTTCTTGTTCTTGAAATGTGTAATTTCCGCATAAATTGTTGTCATATGTTCTTTCAAATGTTGTTTTTTCAATGTAAATTCGTCTTCCATATGTTTCCAGTCGTGGTGTTTATGTGTTTGTGAAAGACATATCGAACACACCAACATGTCACAATCACAACAGTACCCGTGACATAGTTTACCGGGATGTAGTTTACATGCCTCTGGTACTGGTTTGGCATCCTGACGGTTAGCCTTCCCTATGGTTACGACGTCATCGTTTTTAGTTTTCTTCCCTCGTGTATGTAATTCCTTACATCGGTCACATAAAGCCTCCTGACAGTCATTACAGAACCAGTTCACATTTTCTTTAATGTCGCACAGAGAACACGGGTAAGTGACGAGTTCCTGGGCACGCCAGATGGATTTCGAACCTGCCATAATGTCCCCTGGTAATGATTCATTGAAATGTCGCCTTCTTTCTTTTTGTAGGTAATGCTAAATGTTTTCTGATTTATGGGAATTCCACGTTATCTGTCAGACAGAACCACGTGACTTCAATCCAGCTGATAAGGCAGTTTACGTCGATAAGCACTTCAATAAATTACATTACTGTTGCACGAAATATCAATCTGCACCTCTCCGGTGCGATACACTTATAGCATTTGAAGTATGACCCGTCTTCTCAATATGTTTTACTTCACCGTCGATAAACCAGTTTGTTTTGATGTATAACATACGAATTGTATATAATTTAAAGATATTAAGACTTTAGTTTAATTTTGATCATTATGATGTTGACAAATTTGCCTGAATATGTACCAATGAGGTCACCCAGTGTGTGAGGAAGTCAAAATTTAGAAATCAACCATTTGGTTAATTTTAAAACAAAACATTCAGATGACATACAATAGACCTAAACTTCAAACCCTACAGTTTCGTCTTTAATTATTTAAAACGTGGAGACCTGGTCTTAGTATTTTTGTACTCGGTTATGATGCTCACTTTTACGTTTCTTTAGATGAAATTTTACCGTCATTGTATCAGTTTTGAGGAAGTAAAACTATTTTAACATGTCGGTATTTTCTTGTTATATATATCTTGAAAGTATTACCTTTTAACGGTGAATCAACATTTGATGATAAAAGCAAAGTAAACTGTTGGTCTATATGATTTGATAGGTGTACTTATATATTACTGATGGTGAAAATCAGGTGCACAATTTGCATAATGTTCTCACAATATTAGATATTTTCATTACCAGTGTATCTTGAAACACGGAACCTTCAGTACTGAGACTAAGGTTAAAATAACATGGTTCACATCGTCGACATGACTGGTTAAACAATTAGATCTTTCCGTTTAATTTTCAATCCGTAATATTAGCAGATTAGTTCTATGTACATCTTCTAACCCCAAACAGGGTAAAGATGCAACATATCTCTCCAGTTACCGCACAATATCACTCAAAAGTTGTGTTTGTAAAACTCTAGAGCGGATGATAAATTCAAGATAAATTTGGTATCTGGAATCCAATCGCATAATATCACCCTTACAAAGCGGTTTTAGATCTAAGCGAGGTACCAACGATCATTTGGTTAGAATTGAAACCTTTGTACGTGAGGCTTTTCTAAAGAAGGAACGCTTGGTTGCTGTTTTCTTCGATTTGAAAAAGGCATACGACAAAACATGAAAATACGGCATAATAAAAGATCTGCACGATATAGGTATTAAAGGTAATCTATCAATTTTTATTTCAAATTTTCTATCAGATAGAGTATTTCAAGTCCGGATTGGAACGACCCTTTCCGATGTTCATTAGCAGGAAATGGGTGTACCACAAGGAAGCATTCTTTCGGTTACACTTTTTGGGCTTAAAATTAACAGTATTGTCAAAACATTATCCCCTTCAATGGAGGGCGCTCTTTATTTCGACGACTTCATCATATGCTGTCGATCTAAGCATATGAGTATCATCGAAAGACAACTTCAACAATGCTTGATTCGACTACAAATTTGGGCATGTGAAAATGGTTTTAAATTTTCAGTCAAAAACAGTCTGTATGCATTTTTGTCAAATACGGAAACACTGTGTGTTCAACCGGTATATTTATGTATATTTATATACCGATCTACCGGTATATTTAAGGACTATTTTATATAGTCTTGATCAGTATAGACTCTTCTTAAGTAATCATGTGATTGTGTCTACTTGTCGCGGGGAAATGTCAGAAATATGAAGAAACAGAGAACCGGAAGTAGCTCTAAAGGAATGGTAACCAGGAGTAAAAGAAAATTAAAAGGCCATCCTGATTTCTCTAAGATCCGAATCAGAAATGATCTTACTGTTGTCCAGAGAACAAGAGAGAAGGAACTAAGAGTAGAAGCCATCGAGAAAGAAAGCGAAGAAACCGAAGACTTTGTTTACCGGGTCCGTGGGCCTCCACGGAAACGGAAAATAGTCGAGCTACAGACAATTAATATTTAACAATCGGGAATAGGATGAATTAATTAATTATTGTTGTAGGGATCACAAGAATTGGAATAATGAGGGAGTTATGTTTAAATTGAAATACTGATCAATTCTAAAACTATAATGTAGATATGGATATAGAGGCATTTACTTTGCCTGCGTCCATCAAAATCTTATCTAATAGTACTTTTTATAGTTTGTATTTCATGGCTACTGTAACTTTTAAAAATATGCGTGTAATCTCCCTTCCCTGTAACATTACTCTATGTAATTGTATTGTTCATGTTCATTTCAGAGTGTCCCTATTGATATCGATGTTAACTGTAAGGGGAAAAATATCTCACAAAATCAACGACTTGGTTATTTTTCTAATATCCGGTTACAATATGCTAGATTTTCTTCCACAATAAATCCAACATACGTATAGTCACTTTCTAATACTCTGAGCTGGTGTTGTGCAGTAACCTCATTGCTACATAAAATTTCAAAACCATCATGTTCAGAGTTTAAAATCTTTACTGTAGTTTTAATATTTCTATAGGTATACACTTTGTATGTTGCCTACATAACTATTGGAGGACTCAGAACAAACCATTCTTTATCGTTATCACCTTGACTACGGTCAACAGGTGCTACGTACAGTAAAACATGACGATGCAGATTGGTTATATTTCAAAGGCCATAAATTAAATGTAAAACAACTTTGAGCTCCAGATTGATATTGCGTGCAACAGGAATGTTATTGGATAAAGTGCCCAAGAACGCAAACTGCCTTATCAGCTGGAATAGAGTCACAATGGGTCTCTCTGACAGATCACGTGAAATAAGCGTCAATAAGAAAAATTACAGTTGTACCTGCACAAAGATATAAAATGACGACACTTCCTTGTCTGTGATTATCACAAGAATCAGCGGTCATTATGGCCAGTTCGAGATCCATGCGGCGGGCCCAGGTACCCGTCAACAAAAAATGTTCTCTTTGTGACAGTGAAGACAATGTGAACTGGTTCTGTAATGACTGTCAGGAGGCTTTATGTGAAGAATGTAAAGAACTCCATACACGAGGGAAGAAAACTAAAAACGATGACGTCGTAATGATAGGGAAGGCTAACCGTCAGGATGCCAAACCTGTCCTGGAGGTATGTAAACTACATCCCGGTAAACCATGTGACATGTATTGTTGTGATTGTAACATGTTGGTATGTTTGATGTGTCTTTCACAGACGCATAAACGTCACAATTGGAAACATTTAGAAGACGAACTGACAATAAAAAAGCAGCAGATAAAAGAACACATATCAACAATTTCTGCGAAAATAACACATTTCGTGAACGTGACAATAACGTTACAAAGTGCTAAGAAAGGTATTTTGGAAAATATAAACGGAATGCGAAAAGAGGTGAACTCTCAGAGAACGAAACTGAAGGATGAAGTAAATCATATCGCGGATACAGCACTGGCGGAGTTATCGGCCTTGGAGAAAGAACAGTTCGCCCAGTGTAATAATGTCTGTCAACAATTCGAGAAGAAGATTGAAGAGCTGACGCGTCTTCTTGAAAAGGCGCAAGTGACCTATAGATCAAGTGTATCCATGTTTGATCTGGAAAGGTCATTAAGGTCATATCTGCCTCTGGATGATGTGAACGTAGGGAATGTTTTACAAAAAAACCCAATCTTTGTTACAGGAAGTATTGACCGCCATCTGTTGATGAAAATGTTTGGTGAATTACTCCTTCCGAACCAGTACAAGAAGATCGACATCAACAGTAACCACGTTCAGTGCCTCTCAAAGTTTACTATCACTCAACAAAAGATAATATTCGGTATATGTCCAGTAGACCGCAGTCATGCGTGGTTATCAATACACGAACACAAAGGTCTGGTACTGGTCCACAGGAATGGCGTGGTCACAGAGGAAGTGAAACTGAACTTTCGTCCGTACAGAATCGCCATGATAGGGACCACCGACGTACTTATGACCAGTAATACACGTAGTACATTCGTGTATAAACTATCACTACACAACAAACAAGTGACAACATTTGCCGACATCAGTCCACATCAAGCGTGGGACATCAGCATCAACAAGACAGGCATGGTCTTTGTTAGTACCGCAACACCAGACATAGTGGTACTGAATCAATCAGGTGCGATTGTAAGGAAGTTTTCCTGTGGAAAGGATAAATCGCAAGACGTTACGTGTTTGTCGTCAGGACGTCTGGGTGTTGTGGTAGGTGATTGGGAAAGTAGGGAAATAATCGTAATTGACGAGTCATATACGGTCAAACACGGATGGACTGGTGAACTGGACAATGGTAAAAAAGCTAATGATATGTTAGTGTGTAAGATGTCATGTGACAAGTACGACAGAATGTTTATACCAGATTACAGAAACAATCAGGTGTACGTGCTATCGAGTGATAAGAAACATGCCAAGTGTCTTATGGACCAGAAACATAGAGTGGTTGAACCTACAGTTGTGAGTGTGGACAAGTTTGGGAACGTGTGGATCGGGTGTTGGGACGGTACTGTACACGTCATGCGCCTGTAACGTTTGTAAACAGTTCTTATAACACCAGTGACGTCAGACTGGTGTAGACAGTGTAATGATGACATCAACATCAAATACCTACAGATATCAGATACAAGTCGTAGAAACAATCACCTTAGTCAGTAGACTTATATTCTGAATCAGGTGATTTACACATGAAGCTCAAATAAAGAAATCCTAAGATTATTAAGAGTTGAATGCCGGCCTGACACGCTCTGTAATGTGTTTTTATGTTAATTCGTTAATTTAGTAATAACTTCTTTAATTTATCAATTGGAAATCCTATCATTTTAGCAGTATGAAATGGAGCCAAAGTAGTTAATTATCAATATTATAAGCCATTTTGTACGGTATTGCCCATCCGTTGCAGTTTGTTGTTCTCAGGAAGCTGAGAAACGAACCAATCTGCGGACTTCTTTTATACTGTTCGTTGAGGTAGATATTGCTTTCTATATATATTCTTGTTCCTTTACAAGATGGTTGAAAATAAATAATCCTTTTTCACGATATTTCTTTGTGTATTTTGTTGCATAATAAAAAAGAAAAACATGTGGCTGAAATAAATTTTGTCTTTAAAATACACATATGATTCCTTTAGTTTGTAACTTTTGTCAAAGTATAAACAATGTCTATCATTCAGTGATACAATGATAATGGACGACGTTTAGTTCTATTATCTTGCACTTTTACATCATAATTGATAACAGCAGTGTGATCAATCGACGGAAGTCATCAACGCCATTATTAAGCATGATATTTTCGCATGGGAGGAAAAAGAAAATCCACTTTGATAATGTAATGAGGGAAAGACAGCGGAGGTAACGGAGGGCGATATACATACACATAAAGATGGAGATTCTGACGTCCTGACGGATAGGTATGTATGACCTATCCGATGACGGGCAAGACCAGTTCGTCGCGGTGGTTGTCTCTATAGCATGGAGACCATTCATCGTTAATAGATTTTACGGAGTGCAATTTATTATTGGTATATGCATTCTATTCCTCCTGCCACTGAGCTGTTAAAATGTCTTTAATAAATTATTATCAACACATTCTTAACGGCCCGTCAACACATGAAAGGTCATTAGGGCCATCAAACGGTAAAACACAGCGATCCCCCCCCCCCCCCCAAAAAAAAAAAAAAACATTAAACAAACCAAAAGGTAAAAGACAAATATTAAAAATCTTCAATGGGTATGTTAACACAAAAGATTAAAATGGTACGTCATAGTCTATAATACAGACCAACATCTTTTAGGTAATGTAGAATTTTACAAATCTCGACAGCTTCAAAAAGGGATTTAAGACATGAAATGTTACGATAAAATCGCTCTCGAGTAGACAGAAGGTCTATGCAGTCCGACAAAAAATGTTTAGCGGTGAATGGCTCATCAAATCCTATGCACCAATGGTTATCTTCGCTTTTCAACATATAAATGTGTAAGGTATGTATGACCTATCCAAAGACGGGCAAGGACAACTTGGGCTCGGTGGTTGTCTCTATAGCCTGGAGACCATTCAACGATAACAGGTTTAACGGAGTGCAATTTGTTATTGATATATATATTCCATTCCTCCTGCCACTGAGCTTTTAAAATGTTTTAATAAATGGTTTAAAATCAGTAAAATGATGTTTGAATGTGGCAGCGATAAAGCTTCCTTTGTGGCACGATCTGATTTTTCATTGCCTGATATTCCCATGTGCACAGGAACCCAGCAAAAAGCAATACGAAAGTTAAAGGCAAGTTCATGATATGGTATTAATGTATTACGAATGAAAATATTTTCGATATTTCTATTGATAAGACTTTGTAGTACAGAAAGAGAGTCTGAATGGATAACAGCTCTCATGACTTAGTTTGTTTGGATATATTCAAGGGCGAGGTAGATAGCTCGCGCTTCAGCCGAGAATATTGAGGCGATGTTCGGTAGCCGGCTTCCATAGGTTTCATGTTGTGTAACCATGGCCGCGGCAACCTTATCATTATCTTTGAACCATCAGTATATTTAAATGTAGAAATGATTTATATTTTAACTGCAATTTCGGGACGAATGAACGAAAGGTACAACTGTCGATGTCTGATTTAACAATTTCATGAAGTGAAGTCAACTTCAGGTGAATTTTAAGAGCCAGGGCGAGATTTCTATGGTTCCAAATGACTGAATTTGGTTTTCATCAATATTTGTGTTTTGTATGTGTAAATCCAGGCGACAAACAGGTGAAACATTTCATGTTTATCTTTTTATCCATGATTGTAAGATACAGCTGTTTTGTACTTCTATTACTCGTCAGTGATACAACGTATTTAGAAACAGAAAGACAGAAAACTTACCATGAAGCTCCCCATGTGTTATAATGCATGGATTTCTGCAATACTCTTATTTTCACTAACGATGAAGTCGCCAACGAAAATATGAACTTATTGAAAAATGATGATATTATTGTTCACATAAAATGCGAACAACTCAAAACATAAATTTGTTATTTGTTAAGTTATGTTGGAAATAGTATGCAATATCAATACGGGGACAAAAATAAACATTTAGCTCCTTTAAGGGGAAATGATTAATTGAAATGTCGCCTTCTTTCTTTTTGTAGGTAATGCTAAATATTTTCTGA
This sequence comes from Ylistrum balloti, assembly GCF_031769215.1. Lineage (NCBI taxonomy): Eukaryota > Metazoa > Mollusca > Bivalvia > Pectinida > Pectinidae > Ylistrum > Ylistrum balloti. The sequence continues at coordinate 1,581 of NW_026782653.1, read as the reverse complement.
TTTATGGGAATTTCACGTTATCTGTGAGACAGAACCACGTGACTTCAATCCAGCTTATAAGGCAGTTTAAGTCGATAAGCACTTCAATGAATTGCATTACTGTTGCACAAAATATCAACCGGCACCTCACCGGTGTGATATACTTCACTTATAGCATTTGAAGTATTACCTGTCTACTCATTATGTTTTACTTTAAATAAAAATTTAACTTTGATACCTATATTGAACAGATCTTTCATCCTGCCGTATTTCCATGTTGTATCGTAAGCCTTTTCAAAATTGAAGAAAATAGCAACCAAGTGCTCCTTATTTAGAAAAACCTAACGCACAGGAGTTTCAAGTCTAGAGGTTATAATAATTATTATTACTTTCTTAACGGCCCGTCAACACATAAAAGTTCATTAGGGCCATCAAACGGTATAACACGCAGCGATCCCAAAAGGAAATAACATTTAACAAACCAAACGGTAAAAGACAAATGTTAAAAATCTTAAATGGGTATGTTAACACAAAAGATTAAAACGCTACGTCATAGTCTATTGTATAGACCAACATCTTTCAGGTAATGTAGAATTTTACAAATCTCAACAGTTTCAAAAGGGTTTTTATACATGTAATGTTACGATAAAAACATTCTCGAGTAGACAGAAGGTCAATGCAGGCCAATAAAAATGTTTAACGGTGAATGGCTCATCACATCCTACACACTGAGGATTATCTTCCCCACATCAAGGTTAGCCACAGTCGACACACCTGATACACTGGACTAGGTAACGTGCTCGCTGTGATCGCTTTGCCCTTTGACTCCGTGTCAGATACCATTTCGGTCAAATACAGCCATGATGTCCACTCAAGACTTCTTTACACAAGACAAATGTTAACAATCTTAAATGGGTATGTTAACACAAAAGATTTAATGGTACGTCATAGTACGGTTACAGGTATATCACGTGACTATACAGACACATGATAACCCTCATCCAAGTGATAGCGATAAACGTATTTGTTTCTTTTTAGACGCCGTGAGAAATATTGTTTATGTCATCATAACTGTCGAGGCTATAGCTAAAAGTTGTTGTTTTCGTGTTACATAATAAAGACCTACATATGATGAACAGCAGCTGTAGCAGTAGAAACAGTTAACAGTTGAATGAATAGTTCAGTATAGTTTGGCAGTGAAAGTAAAATCATTCCTCAACTCAGTTGTTTCTTAACATTCCTAAATCATTCAGCTCAGCGGGAACAATAGAATCGAAAAGAAGGTTCAAAATGTGTTTTTTTAATCCTAATGGCCAAATTGGTTTTCAGACAAACCCGGAAAATAACAACTAATCATGACCATCTCAGTATCATTTCAGGCAATTTTCAGCTAAATCCCATATATGGAAGGAAGAGGTTTAAACCGTAAAAACGGCGGACGACACAACCTTCGAGTCAAATGACGGCATTCTAAGCCCGATTAACAAAAACGCAGAGTGAAAGAATCGAACACCGTCTATTCTGAATATAACAACGAAAAAGCAAAGCTATGCATTTCTACTACAATGAATATTCATTATTTAAACATCGAATTATCATGTT